>NW_026916010.1:0-10000 GCF_034315485.1 Pezoporus occidentalis
TCACTTTGTTAGAGTTACAGGGGAGAAATGGGTTAGGGTTAGTGTTAGGGTTAGGGTTAGGGTTAGGGTTAGGGTTGAGTACCTCTGTGGGTCATTAGAATGCTCTTGAACATGCTTTATTTTGCTCACTTTGTTACATTTACTGTGTTTTCCTATATATCTATATATATAGTGTTGCACTCACTTTGTTACAGTTACAGGGGAGAAATGGGTTAGGGTTAGGGTTAGGGTTAGGGTTGGGGTTGAGAACCTCTGTGGGTCATTAGAATGCTCTTGAACATGCTTTATTTTGCTCACTTTGTTACGTTTCCTGTGTTTTCCTGTATATCTATATATATAGTATTACACTCACTTTGTTACCGTTACAGGGGAGAAATGGGTTAGGGTTAGTGTTAGGGTTAGGGTTAGGGTTAGGGTTGAGTACCTCTGTGGGTCATTAGAATGCTCTTGAACATGCTTTATTTTGCTCACTTTGTTACATTTACTGTGTTTTCCTATATATCTATATATATAGTGTTGCACTCACTTTGTTACAGTTACAGGGGAGAAATGGGTTAGGGTTAGGGTTAGGGTTAGGGTTAGGGTTGGGGTTGAGAACCTCTGTGGGTCATTAGAATGCTCTTGAACATACTTTATTTTGCTCACTTTGTTACGTTTACTGTGTTTTCCTATATATATATATATAGTATTACACTCGCTTTGTTACAGTTAGAGGGGAGAAATGGGGTAGGGTTAGGTTTACGGTTAGGGTTAGGGTTAGGGTTAGGGTTAGGGTTGAGAACCTCTGTGGGTCATTAGAATCCTCTTGAACATGCTTTATTTTGATCACTTTGTTACGTTTCCTCTGTTTTCCTGTATATATATATACATATAGTATTACACTCACTTTGTTACAGTTACAGGGGAGAAATGGGTTAGGGTTAGGGTTAGGGTTAGGTTTAGGGTTAGGGTTAGGGTTAGGGTTAGGGTTAGGGTTGAGAACCTCTGTGGGTCATTAGAATGCTCTTGAACATGTTTTATTTTGCTCACTTTGTTACGTTTCCTCTGTTTTCCTGTATATATATATACATATAGTATTACACTCACTTTGTTACAGTTACAGGGGAGAAATGGGTTAGGGTTAGTGTTAGGGTTAGGGTTAGGGTTGAGTACCTCTGTGGGTCATTAGAATGCTCTTGAACATGCTTTATTTTGCTCACTTTGTTACATTTACTGTGTTTTCCTATATATCTATATATATAGTGTTGCACTCACTTTGTTACAGTTACAGGGGAGAAATGGGTTAGGGTTAGGGTTAGGGTTAGGGTTAGGGTTGGGGTTGAGAACCTCTGTGGGTCATTAGAATGCTCTTGAACATACTTTATTTTGCTCACTTTGTTACGTTTACTGTGTTTTCCTATATATCTAGATATATAGTATTACACTCGCTTTGTTACAGTTAGAGGGGAGAAATGGGGTAGGGTTAGGTTTACGGTTAGGGTTAGGGTTAGGGTTAGGGTTAGGGTTAGGGTTGAGAACCTCTGTGGGTCATTAGAATCCTCTTGAACATGCTTTATTTTGATCACTTTGTTACGTTTCCTCTGTTTTCCTGTATATATATATACATATATTATTACACTCACTTTGTTACAGTTACAGGGGAGAAATGGGTTAGGGTTAGGGTTAGGTTTAGGGTTAGGGTTAGGGTTAGGGTTAGGGTTAGGGTTGAGAACCTCTGTGGGTCATTAGAATGCTCTTGAACATGTTTTATTTTGCTCACTTTGTTACGTTTCCTCTGTTTTCCTGTATATATATATACATATAGTATTACACTCACTTTGTTACAGTTACAGGGGAGAAATGGGTTAGGGTTAGTGTTAGGGTTAGGGTTAGGGTTAGGGTTGACTACCTCTGTGGGTCATTAGAATGCTCTTGAACATGCTTTATTTTGCTCACTTTGTTACATTTACTGTGTTTTCCTATATATCTATATATATAGTGTTGCACTCACTTTGTTACAGTTACAGGGGAGAAATGGGTTAGGGTTAGGGTTAGGGTTTGGGTTGGGGTTGAGAACCTCTGTGGGTCATTAGAATGCTCTTGAACATACTTTATTTTGCTCACTTTGTTACGTTTACTGTGTTTTCCTATATATCTAGATATATAGTATTACACTCGCTTTGTTACAGTTAGAGGGGAGAAATGGGGTAGGGTTAGGGTTACGGTTAGGGTTAGGGTTAGGGTTAGGGTTAGGGTTAGGGTTGAGAACCTCTGTGGGTCATTAGAATCCTCTTGAACATGCTTTATTTTGATCACTTTGTTACGTTTCCTCTGTTTTCCTGTATATATATATACATATAGTATTACACTCACTTTGTTACAGTTACAGGGGAGAAATGGGTTAGGGTTAGGGTTAGGGTTAGGGTTAGGGTTAGGGTTAGGGTTAGGGTTAGGGTTGAGAACCTCTGTGGGTCATTAGAATGCTCTTGAACATGTTTTATTTTGCTCACTTTGTTACGTTTCCTCTGTTTTCCTGTATATATATATACATATAGTATTACACTCACTTTGTTACAGTTACAGGGGAGAAATGGGTTAGGGTTAGGGTTAGGGTTAGGGTTAGGGTTAGGGTTGAGTACCTCTGTGGGTCATTAGAATGCTCTTGAACATGCTTTATTTTGCTCACTTTGTTACATTTACTGTGTTTTCCTATATATCTATATATATAGTGTTGCACTCACTTTGTTACAGTTACAGGGGAGAAATGGGTTAGGGTTAGGGTTAGGGTTAGGGTTAGGGTTGGGGTTGAGAACCTCTGTGGGTCATTAGAATGCTCTTGAACATACTTTATTTTGCTCACTTTGTTACGTTTACTGTGTTTTCCTATATATCTATATATATAGTATTACACTCGCTTTGTTACAGTTAGAGGGGAGAAATGGGGTAGGGTTAGGTTTACGGTTAGGGTTAGGGTTAGGGTTAGGGTTAGGGTTGAGAACCTCTGTGGGTCATTAGAATCCTCTTGAACATGCTTTATTTTGATCACTTTGTTACATTTCCTGTGTTTTCCTATATATCTATATATATAGTATTACACTCACTTTGTTACAGTTACAGGGGAGAAATGGGTTAGGGTTAGGGTTAGGGTTAGGGTTAGGGTTAGGGTTAGGGTTGAGAACCTCTGTGGGTCATTAGAATGCTCTTGAACATACTTTATTTTGCTCACTTTGTTACGTTTACTGTGTTTTCCTATATATATATATATATAGTATTACACTCACTTTGTTACAGTTACAGGGGAGAAATGGGTTAGGGTTAGGGTTAGGGTTAGGGTTAGGGTTAGGGTTAGGGTTGAGAACCTCTGTGGGTCATTAGAATGCTCTTGAACATGCTTTATTTTGCTCACTTTGTTACGTTTACTGTGTTTTCCTATATATATATATATATAGTATTACACTCACTTTGTTACAGTTACAGGGGAGAAATGGGTTAGGGTTAGGGTTAGGTTTAGGGTTAGGGTTAGGGTTAGGGTTAGGGTTGAGAACCTCTGTGGGTCATTAGAATGCTCTTGAACATGCTTTATTTTGCTCACTTTGTTACGTTTCCTCTGTTTTCCTGTATATATATATACATATAGTATTACACTCACTTTGTTACAGTTACAGGGGAGAAATGGGTTAGGGTTAGTGTTAGGGTTAGGGTTAGGGTTAGGGTTGAGTACCTCTGTGGGTCATTAGAATGCTCTTGAACATGCTTTATTTTGCTCACTTTGTTACATTTACTGTGTTTTCCTATATATCTATATATATAGTGTTGCACTCACTTTGTTACAGTTACAGGGGAGAAATGGGTTAGGGTTAGGGTTAGGGTTAGGGTTAGGGTTAGGGTTAGGGTTGAGAACCTCTGTGGGTCATTAGAATGCTCTTGAACATACTTTATTTTGCTCACTTTGTTACGTTTACTGTGTTTTCCTATATATATATATATATAGTATTACACTCGCTTTGTTACAGTTAGAGGGGAGAAATGGGGTAGGGTTAGGGTTAGGGTTAGGGTTAGGGTTAGGGTTAGGGTTAGGGTTGAGAACCTCTGTGGGTCATTAGAATCCTCTTGAACATGCTTTATTTTGATCACTTTGTTACGTTTCCTCTGTTTTCCTGTATATATATATATATATAGTATTACACTCACTTTGTTACAGTTACAGGGGAGAAATGGGTTAGGGTTAGGGTTAGGTTAGGGTTAGGGTTAGGGTTAGGGTTAGGGTTGAGAACCTCTGTGGGTCATTAGAATGCTCTTGAACATGTTTTATTTTGCTCACTTTGTTACGTTTCCTCTGTTTTCCTGTATATATATATACATATAGTATTACACTCACTTTGTTACAGTTACAGGGGAGAAATGGGTTAGGGTTAGTGTTAGGGTTAGGGTTAGGGTTAGGGTTGAGTACCTCTGTGGGTCATTAGAATGCTCTTGAACATGCTTTATTTTGCTCACTTTGTTACATTTACTGTGTTTTCCTATATATCTATATATATAGTGTTGCACTCACTTTGTTACAGTTACAGGGGAGAAATGGGTTAGGGTTAGGGTTAGGGTTAGGGTTAGGGTTGGGGTTGAGAACCTCTGTGGGTCATTAGAATGCTCTTGAACATACTTTATTTTGCTCACTTTGTTACGTTTACTGTGTTTTCCTATATATCTAGATATATAGTATTACACTCGCTTTGTTACAGTTAGAGGGGAGAAATGGGGTAGGGTTAGGT
Source organism: Pezoporus occidentalis (assembly GCF_034315485.1). Lineage (NCBI taxonomy): Eukaryota > Metazoa > Chordata > Aves > Psittaciformes > Psittacidae > Pezoporus > Pezoporus occidentalis. The sequence continues at coordinate 4,746 of NW_026916010.1, forward strand.
TTACGGTTAGGGTTAGGGTTAGGGTTAGGGTTAGGGTTAGGGTTGAGAACCTCTGTGGGTCATTAGAATCCTCTTGAACATGCTTTATTTTGATCACTTTGTTACGTTTCCTCTGTTTTCCTGTATATATATATACATATAGTATTACACTCACTTTGTTACAGTTACAGGGGAGAAATGGGTTAGGGTTAGGGTTAGGTTTAGGGTTAGGGTTAGGGTTAGGGTTAGGGTTAGGGTTGAGAACCTCTGTGGGTCATTAGAATGCTCTTGAACATGTTTTATTTTGCTCACTTTGTTACGTTTCCTCTGTTTTCCTGTATATATATATACATATAGTATTACACTCACTTTGTTACAGTTACAGGGGAGAAATGGGTTAGGGTTAGTGTTAGGGTTAGGGTTAGGGTTAGGGTTGAGTACCTCTGTGGGTCATTAGAATGCTCTTGAACATGCTTTATTTTGCTCACTTTGTTACATTTACTGTGTTTTCCTATATATCTATATATATAGTGTTGCACTCACTTTGTTACAGTTACAGGGGAGAAATGGGTTAGGGTTAGGGTTAGGGTTAGGGTTAGGGTTGGGGTTGAGAACCTCTGTGGGTCATTAGAATGCTCTTGAACATACTTTATTTTGCTCACTTTGTTACGTTTACTGTGTTTTCCTATATATATAGATATATAGTATTACACTCGCTTTGTTACAGTTAGAGGGGAGAAATGGGGTAGGGTTAGGGTTAGGGTTAGGGTTAGGGTTAGGGTTAGGGTTAGGGTTAGGGTTGAGAACCTCTGTGGGTCATTAGAATCCTCTTGAACATGCTTTATTTTGATCACTTTGTTACGTTTCCTCTGTTTTCCTGTATATATATATACATATAGTATTACACTCACTTTGTTACAGTTACAGGGGAGAAATGGGTTAGGGTTAGGGTTAGGTTTAGGGTTAGGGTTAGGGTTAGGGTTAGGGTTGAGTACCTCTGTGGGTCATTAGAATGCTCTTGAACATGCTTTATTTTGCTCACTTTGTTACATTTACTGTGTTTTCCTATATATCTATATATATAGTGTTGCACTCACTTTGTTACAGTTACAGGGGAGAAATGGGTTAGGGTTAGGGTTAGGGTTAGGGTTAGGGTTGGGGTTGAGAACCTCTGTGGGTCATTAGAATGCTCTTGAACATACTTTATTTTGCTCACTTTGTTACGTTTACTGTGTTTTCCTATATATCTAGATATATAGTATTACACTCGCTTTGTTACAGTTAGAGGGGAGAAATGGGGTAGGGTTAGGTTTACGGTTAGGGTTAGGGTTAGGGTTAGGGTTAGGGTTAGGGTTGAGAACCTCTGTGGGTCATTAGAATCCTCTTGAACATGCTTTATTTTGATCACTTTGTTACGTTTCCTCTGTTTTCCTGTATATATATATACATATAGTATTACACTCACTTTGTTACAGTTACAGGGGAGAAATGGGTTAGGGTTAGGGTTAGGGTTAGGGTTAGGGTTAGGGTTAGGGTTAGGGTTAGGGTTGAGAACCTCTGTGGGTCATTAGAATGCTCTTGAACATGTTTTATTTTGCTCACTTTGTTACGTTTCCTCTGTTTTCCTGTATATATATATACATATAGTATTACACTCACTTTGTTACAGTTACAGGGGAGAAATGGGTTAGGGTTAGTGTTAGGGTTAGGGTTAGGGTTAGGGTTGAGTACCTCTGTGGGTCATTAGAATGCTCTTGAACATGCTTTATTTTGCTCACTTTGTTACATTTACTGTGTTTTCCTATATATCTATATATATAGTGTTGCACTCACTTTGTTACAGTTACAGGGGAGAAATGGGTTAGGGTTAGGGTTAGGGTTAGGGTTAGGGTTGGGGTTGAGAACCTCTGTGGGTCATTAGAATGCTCTTGAACATACTTTATTTTGCTCACTTTGTTACGTTTACTGTGTTTTCCTATATATCTAGATATATAGTATTACACTCGCTTTGTTACAGTTAGAGGGGAGAAATGGGGTAGGGTTAGGTTTACGGTTAGGGTTAGGGTTAGGGTTAGGGTTAGGGTTAGGGTTAGGGTTGAGAACCTCTGTGGGTCATTAGAATCCTCTTGAACATGCTTTATTTTGATCACTTTGTTACGTTTCCTCTGTTTTCCTGTATATATATATACATATAGTATTACACTCACTTTGTTACAGTTACAGGGGAGAAATGGGTTAGGGTTAGGGTTAGGTTTAGGGTTAGGGTTAGGGTTAGGGTTAGGGTTAGGGTTAGGGTTGAGAACCTCTGTGGGTCATTAGAATGCTCTTGAACATGTTTTATTTTGCTCACTTTGTTACGTTTCCTCTGTTTTCCTGTATATATATATACATATAGTATTACACTCACTTTGTTACAGTTACAGGGGAGAAATGGGTTAGGGTTAGTGTTAGGGTTAGGGTTAGGGTTAGGGTTGAGTACCTCTGTGGGTCATTAGAATGCTCTTGAACATGCTTTATTTTGCTCACTTTGTTACATTTACTGTGTTTTCCTATATATCTATATATATAGTGTTGCACTCACTTTGTTACAGTTACAGGGGAGAAATGGGTTAGGGTTAGGGTTAGGGTTAGGGTTAGGGTTGGGGTTGAGAACCTCTGTGGGTCATTAGAATGCTCTTGAACATACTTTATTTTGCTCACTTTGTTACGTTTACTGTGTTTTCCTATATATCTAGATATATAGTATTACACTCGCTTTGTTACAGTTAGAGGGGAGAAATGGGGTAGGGTTAGGTTTACGGTTAGGGTTAGGGTTAGGGTTAGGGTTAGGGTTAGGGTTGAGAACCTCTGTGGGTCATTAGAATCCTCTTGAACATGCTTTATTTTGATCACTTTGTTACGTTTCCTCTGTTTTCCTGTATATATATATACATATAGTATTACACTCACTTTGTTACAGTTACAGGGGAGAAATGGGTTAGGGTTAGGGTTAGGGTTAGGGTTAGGGTTAGGGTTAGGGTTAGGGTTAGGGTTAGGGTTGAGAACCTCTGTGGGTCATTAGAATGCTCTTGAACATGTTTTATTTTGCTCACTTTGTTACGTTTCCTCTGTTTTCCTGTATATATATATACATATAGTATTACACTCACTTTGTTACAGTTACAGGGGAGAAATGGGTTAGGGTTAGTGTTAGGGTTAGGGTTAGGGTTAGGGTTGAGTACCTCTGTGGGTCATTAGAATGCTCTTGAACATGCTTTATTTTGCTCACTTTGTTACATTTACTGTGTTTTCCTATATATCTATATATATAGTGTTGCACTCACTTTGTTACAGTTACAGGGGAGAAATGGGTTAGGGTTAGGGTTAGGGTTAGGGTTAGGGTTGGGGTTGAGAACCTCTGTGGGTCATTAGAATGCTCTTGAACATACTTTATTTTGCTCACTTTGTTACGTTTACTGTGTTTTCCTATATATCTAGATATATAGTATTACACTCGCTTTGTTACAGTTAGAGGGGAGAAATGGGGTAGGGTTAGGTTTAGGGTTAGGGTTAGGGTTAGGGTTAGGGTTAGGGTTGAGAACCTCTGTGGGTCATTAGAATCCTCTTGAACATGCTTTATTTTGATCACTTTGTTACGTTTCCTCTGTTTTCCTGTATATATATATACATATAGTATTACACTCACTTTGTTACAGTTACAGGGGAGAAATGGGTTAGGGTTAGGGTTAGGGTTAGGGTTAGGGTTAGGGTTAGGGTTAGGGTTAGGGTTGAGAACCTCTGTGGGTCATTAGAATGCTCTTGAACATGTTTTATTTTGCTCACTTTGTTACGTTTCCTCTGTTTTCCTGTATATATATATACATATAGTATTACACTCACTTTGTTACAGTTACAGGGGAGAAATGGGTTAGGGTTAGTGTTAGGGTTAGGGTTAGGGTTAGGGTTGAGTACCTCTGTGGGTCATTAGAATGCTCTTGAACATGCTTTATTTTGCTCACTTTGTTACATTTACTGTGTTTTCCTATATATCTATATATATAGTGTTGCACTCACTTTGTTACAGTTACAGGGGAGAAATGGGTTAGGGTTAGGGTTAGGGTTAGGGTTAGGGTTGGGGTTGAGAACCTCTGTGGGTCATTAGAATGCTCTTGAACATACTTTATTTTGTTCACTTTGTTACGTTTACTGTGTTTTCCTATATATATAGATATATAGTATTACACTCGCTTTGTTGCAGTTAGAGGGGAGAAATGGGGTAGGGTTAGGTTTACGGTTATGGGTTAGGGTTAGGGTTAGGGTTAGGGTTAGGGTTAGGGTTGAGAACCTCTGTGGGTCATTAGAATCCTCTTGAACATGCTTTATTTTGATCACTTTGTTACGTTTCCTCTGTTTTCCTGTATATATATATACATATAGTATTACACTCACTTTGTTACAGTTACAGGGGAGAAATGGGTTAGAAAGGGTTAGGGTTAGGGTTAGGGTTAGGGTTAGGGTTAGGGTTAGGGTTGAGAACCTCTGTGGGTCATTAGAATGCTCTTGAACATGTTTTATTTTGCTCACTTTGTTACGTTTCCTCTGTTTTCCTGTATATATATATATATATAGTATTACACTCACTTTGTTACAGTTACAGGGGAGAAATGGGTTAGGGTTAGGGTTAGGGTTAGGGTTAGGGTTAGGGTTAGGGTTGAGTACCTCTGTGGGTCATTAGAATGCTCTTGAACATGCTTTATTTTGCTCACTTTGTTACATTTACTGTGTTTTCCTATATATATATATATATAGTATTGCACTCACTTTGTTACAGTTACAGGGGAGAAATGGGTTAGGGTTAGGGTTAGGGTTAGGGTTAGGGTTAGGGTTAGGGTTGAGAACCTCTGTGGGTCATTAGAATGCTCTTGAACATACTTTATTTTGCTCACTTTGTTACGTTTACTGTGTTTTCCTATATATATATATATATAGTATTACACTCACTTTGTTACAGTTACAGGGGAGAAATGGGTTAGGGGTTAGGTTTAGGGTTAGGGTTAGGGTTAGGGTTAGGGTTAGGGTTGAGAACCTCTGTGGGTCATTAGAATCCTCTTGAACATGCTTTATTTTGATCACTTTGTTACGTTTCCTCTGTTTTCCTGTATATATATATACATATAGTATTACACTCACTTTGTTACAGTTACAGGGGAGAAATGGGTTAGGGTTAGGGTTAGGTTAGGGTTAGGGTTAGGGTTAGGGTTAGGGTTGAGAACCTCTGTGGGTCATTAGAATGCTCT
>NW_026916010.1:17500-20000 GCF_034315485.1 Pezoporus occidentalis
GGTTAGGGTTAGGGTTAGGGTTAGGGTTAGGGTTGAGAACCTCTGTGGGTCATTAGAATGCTCTTGAACATGTTTTATTTTGCTCACTTTGTTACGTTTCCTCTGTTTTCCTGTATATATATATACATATAGTATTACACTCACTTTGTTACAGTTACAGGGGAGAAATGGGTTAGGGTTAGTGTTAGGGTTAGGGTTAGGGTTAGGGTTAGGGAGGGTTACCTCTGTGGGTCATTAGAATGCTCTTGAACATGCTTTATTTTGCTCACTTTGTTACATTTACTGTGTTTTCCTATATATATATATATATAGTATTACACTCACTTTGTTACAGTTACAGGGGAGAAATGGGTTAGGGTTAGGGTTAGGTTTAGGGTTAGGGTTAGGGTTAGGGTTGAGAACCTCTGTGGGTCATTAGAATGCTCTTGAACATACTTTATTTTGCTCACTTTGTTACGTTTACTGTGTTTTCCTATATATATATATATATAGTATTACACTCACTTTGTTACAGTTACAGGGGAGAAATGGGGTAGGGTTAGGGGTTAGGGTTAGGGTTAGGGTTAGGGTTAGGGTTAGGGTTGAGAACCTCTGTGGGTCATTAGAATCCTCTTGAACATGCTTTATTTTGATCACTTTGTTACGTTTCCTCTGTTTTCCTGTATATATATATACATATAGTATTACACTCACTTTGTTACAGTTACAGGGGAGAAATGGGTTAGGGTTAGGGTTAGGTTTAGGGTTAGGGTTAGGGTTAGGGTTAGGGTTAGGGTTGAGAACCTCTGTGGGTCATTAGAATGCTCTTGAACATGTTTTATTTTGCTCACTTTGTTACGTTTCCTCTGTTTTCCTGTATATATATATACATATAGTATTACACTCACTTTGTTACAGTTACAGGGGAGAAATGGGTTAGGGTTAGTTAGGGTTAGGGTTAGGGTTAGGGTTAGGGTTAGGGTTGAGTACCTCTGTGGGTCATTAGAATGCTCTTGAACATGCTTTATTTTGCTCACTTTGTTACATTTACTGTGTTTTCCTATATATCTATATATATAGTGTTGCACTCACTTTGTTACAGTTACAGGGGAGAAATGGGTTAGGGTTAGGGTTAGGGTTAGGGTTGGGGTTGAGAACCTCTGTGGGTCATTAGAATGCTCTTGAACATACTTTATTTTGCTCACTTTGTTACGTTTACTGTGTTTTCCTATATATATAGATATATAGTATTACACTCGCTTTGTTACAGTTAGAGGGGAGAAATGGGGTAGGGTTAGGTTTACGGTTAGGGTTAGGGTTAGGGTTAGGGTTAGGGTTGAGAACCTCTGTGGGTCATTAGAATCCTCTTGAACATGCTTTATTTTGATCACTTTGTTACGTTTCCTCTGTTTTCCTGTATATATATATACATATAGTATTACACTCACTTTGTTACAGTTACAGGGGAGAAATGGGTTATGGGTTAGGGTTAGGGTTAGGGTTAGGGTTAGGGTTAGGGTTAGGGTTGAGAACCTCTGTGGGTCATTAGAATGCTCTTGAACATGTTTTATTTTGCTCACTTTGTTACGTTTACTGTGTTTTCCTGTATATATATATAGATATAGTATTACACTCACTTTGTTACAGTTACAGGGGAGAAATGGGTTAGGGTTAGGGTTAGGGTTAGGGTTAGGGTTAGGGTTGAGAACCTCTGTGGGTCATTAGAATGCTCTTGAACATACTTTATTTTGCTCACTTTGTTACGTTTACTGTGTTTTCCTATATATCTATATATATAGTATTACACTCACTTTGTTACAGTTACAGGGGAGAAATAGGGTTAGGGTTAGGGTTAGGGTTAGGGTTAGGGTTAGGGTTGAGAACCTCTGTGGGTCATTAGAATCCTCTTGAACATGCTTTATTTTGATCACTTTGTTACGTTTCCTCTGTTTTCCTGTATATATATATACATATAGTATTACACTCACTTTGTTACAGTTACAGGGGAGAAATGGGTTAGGGTTAGGGTTAGGGTTAGGGTTAGGGTTAGGGTTAGGGTTAGGGTTAGGGTTGAGAACCTCTGTGGGTCATTAGAATGCTCTTGAACATGTTTTATTTTGCTCACTTTGTTACGTTTCCTCTGTTTTCCTGTATATATATATACATATAGTATTACACTCACTTTGTTACAGTTACAGGGGAGAAATGGGTTAGGGTTAGTTAGGGTTAGGGTTAGGGTTAGGGTTAGGGTTGAGTACCTCTGTGGGTCATTAGAATGCTCTTGAACATGCTTTATTTTGCTCACTTTGTTACATTTACTGTGTTTTCCTATATATCTATATATATAGTGTTGCACTCACTTTGTTACAGTTACAGGGGAGAAATGGGTTAGGGTTAGGGTTAGGGTTAGGGTTAGGGTTGGGGTTGAGAACCTCTGTGGGTCATTAGAATGCTCTTGAACATACTTTATTTTGCTCACTTTGTTACGTTTACTGTGTTTTCCTATATATCTAGATATATA
>NW_026916010.1:25000-30000 GCF_034315485.1 Pezoporus occidentalis
GGGTCATTAGAATGCTCTTGAACATGCTTTATTTTGCTCACTTTGTTACGTTTACTGTGTTTTCCTATATATATATATATATAGTATTACACTCACTTTGTTACAGTTACAGGGGAGAAATGGGGTAGGGTTAGGGGGTTAGGGTTAGGGTTAGGGTTAGGGTTAGGGTTGAGAACCTCTGTGGGTCATTAGAATCCTCTTGAACATGCTTTATTTTGATCACTTTGTTACGTTTCCTCTGTTTTCCTGTATATATATATATATATAGTATTACACTCACTTTGTTACAGTTACAGGGGAGAAATGGGTTAGGGTTAGGGTTAGGGTTAGGGTTAGGGTTAGGGTTAGGGTTAGGGTTGAGAACCTCTGTGGGTCATTAGAATGCTCTTGAACATGTTTTATTTTGCTCACTTTGTTACGTTTCCTCTGTTTTCCTGTATATATATATACATATAGTATTACACTCACTTTGTTACAGTTACAGGGGAGAAATGGGTTAGGGGGTTAGGGTTAGGGTTAGGGTTAGGGTTAGGGTTGAGTACCTCTGTGGGTCATTAGAATGCTCTTGAACATGCTTTATTTTGCTCACTTTGTTACATTTACTGTGTTTTCCTATATATCTATATATATAGTGTTGCACTCACTTTGTTACAGTTACAGGGGAGAAATGGGTTAGGGTTAGGGTTAGGGTTAGGGTTAGGGTTAGGGTTGAGAACCTCTGTGGGTCATTAGAATGCTCTTGAACATACTTTATTTTGCTCACTTTGTTACGTTTACTGTGTTTTCCTATATATATATATATATAGTATTACACTCACTTTGTTACAGTTACAGGGGAGAAATGGGGTAGGGTTAGGGGTTAGGGTTAGGGTTAGGGTTAGGGTTAGGGTTGAGAACCTCTGTGGGTCATTAGAATCCTCTTGAACATGCTTTATTTTGATCACTTTGTTACGTTTCCTCTGTTTTCCTGTATATATATATACATATAGTATTACACTCACTTTGTTACAGTTACAGGGGAGAAATGGGTTAGGGTTAGGTTTAGGTTGAGGGTTAGGGTTAGGGTTAGGGTTAGGGTTAGGGTTGAGAACCTCTGTGGGTCATTAGAATGCTCTTGAACATGTTTTATTTTGCTCACTTTGTTACGTTTCCTCTGTTTTCCTGTATATATATATATATATAGTATTACACTCACTTTGTTACAGTTACAGGGGAGAAATGGGTTAGGGTTAGGGTTAGGGTTAGGGTTAGGGTTAGGGTTAGGGGGTTGAGAACCTCTGTGGGTCATTAGAATGCTCTTGAACATGCTTTATTTTGCTCACTTTGTTACGTTTACTGTGTTTTCCTATATATATATATATATAGTATTACACTCACTTTGTTACAGTTACAGGGGAGAAATGGGTTAGGGTTAGGGTTAGGGTTAGGGTTAGGGTTAGGGTTAGGGTTAGGGAACCTCTGTGGGTCATTAGAATGCTCTTGAACATGCTTTATTTTGCTCACTTTGTTACGTTTACTGTGTTTTCCTATATATATATATATATAGTATTACACTCACTTTGTTACAGTTACAGGGGAGAAATGGGTTAGGGTTAGGGTTAGGGTTAGGGTTAGGGTTAGGGTTAGGGTTAGGGTTAGGGTTGAGAACCTCTGTGGGTCATTAGAATGCTCTTGAACATGCTTTATTTTGCTCACTTTGTTACGTTTCCTGTGTTTTCCTATATATCTATATATATAGTATTACACTCACTTTGTTACAGTTACAGGGGAGAAATGGGTTAGGGTTAGGGTTAGGTTTAGGTTTGAGAACTTCTGTGGGTCATTAGAACGCTCTTGAACATGCTTTATTTTGCTCACTTTGTTACGTTTACTGTGTTTTCCTATATATCTATATATATAGTATTACACTCACTTTGTTACAGTTACAGGGGAGAAATGGGTTAGGGTTAGGGTTAGGTTAGGGTTAGGGTTGAGAACCTCTGTGGGTCATTAGAATGCTCTTGAACATGTTTTATTTTGCTCACTTTGTTACGTTTCCTCTGTTTTCCTGTATATATATATACATATAGTATTACACTCACTTTGTTAGAGTTACAGGGGAGAAATGGGTTAGGGTTAGTGTTAGGGTTAGGGTTAGGGTTAGGGTTAGGGTTGAGTACCTCTGTGGGTCATTAGAATGCTCTTGAACATGCTTTATTTTGCTCACTTTGTTACATTTACTGTGTTTTCCTATATATATATATATATAGTGTTGCACTCACTTTGTTACAGTTACAGGGGAGAAATGCGTTAGGGTTAGGGTTAGGTTTGGGGTTGAGAACCTCTGTGGGTCATTAGAATGCTCTTGAACATGTTTTATTTTGCTCACTTTGTTACGTTTCCTCTGTTTTCCTGTATATATATATACATATAGTATTACACTCACTTTGTTACAGTTACAGGGGAGAAATGGGTTAGGGTTAGTGTTAGGGTTAGGGTTAGGGTTAGGGTTGAGTACCTCTGTGGGTCATTAGAATGCTCTTGAACATGCTTTATTTTGCTCACTTTGTTACATTTACTGTGTTTTCCTATATATCTATATATATAGTGTTGCACTCACTTTGTTACAGTTACAGGGGAGAAATGGGTTAGGGTTAGGGTTAGGGTTAGGGTTAGGGTTGGGGTTGAGAACCTCTGTGGGTCATTAGAATGCTCTTGAACATACTTTATTTTGCTCACTTTGTTACGTTTACTGTGTTTTCCTATATATCTAGATATATAGTATTACACTCGCTTTGTTACAGTTAGAGGGGAGAAATGGGGTAGGGTTAGGTTAGGGTTAGGGTTAGGGTTAGGGTTAGGGTTGAGAACCTCTGTGGGTCATTAGAATCCTCTTGAACATGCTTTATTTTGATCACTTTGTTACGTTTCCTCTGTTTTCCTGTATATATATATACATATAGTATTACACTCACTTTGTTACAGTTACAGGGGAGAAATGGGTTAGGGTTAGGGTTAGGGTTAGGGTTAGGGTTAGGGTTAGGGTTAGGGTTAGGGTTGAGAACCTCTGTGGGTCATTAGAATGCTCTTGAACATGTTTTATTTTGCTCACTTTGTTACGTTTCCTCTGTTTTCCTGTATATATATATACATATAGTATTACACTCACTTTGTTACAGTTACAGGGGAGAAATGGGTTAGGGTTAGTGTTAGGGTTAGGGTTAGGGTTAGGGTTGAGTACCTCTGTGGGTCATTAGAATGCTCTTGAACATGCTTTATTTTGCTCACTTTGTTACATTTACTGTGTTTTCCTATATATCTATATATATAGTGTTGCACTCACTTTGTTACAGTTACAGGGGAGAAATGGGTTAGGGTTAGGGTTAGGGTTAGGGTTAGGGTTGGGGTTGAGAACCTCTGTGGGTCATTAGAATGCTCTTGAACATACTTTATTTTGCTCACTTTGTTACGTTTACTGTGTTTTCCTATATATCTAGATATATAGTATTACACTCGCTTTGTTACAGTTAGAGGGGAGAAATGGGGTAGGGTTAGGTTAGGGTTAGGGTTAGGGTTAGGGTTAGGGTTGAGAACCTCTGTGGGTCATTAGAATCCTCTTGAACATGCTTTATTTTGATCACTTTGTTACGTTTCCTCTGTTTTCCTGTATATATATATACATATAGTATTACACTCACTTTGTTACAGTTACAGGGGAGAAATGGGTTAGGGTTAGGGTTAGGTTTAGGGTTAGGGTTAGGGTTAGGGTTAGGGTTAGGGTTGAGAACCTCTGTGGGTCATTAGAATGCTCTTGAACATGTTTTATTTTGCTCACTTTGTTACGTTTCCTCTGTTTTCCTGTATATATATATACATATAGTATTACACTCACTTTGTTACAGTTACAGGGGAGAAATGGGTTAGGGTTAGTGTTAGGGTTAGGGTTAGGGTTAGGGTTGAGTACCTCTGTGGGTCATTAGAATGCTCTTGAACATGCTTTATTTTGCTCACTTTGTTACATTTACTGTGTTTTCCTATATATCTATATATATAGTGTTGCACTCACTTTGTTACAGTTACAGGGGAGAAATGGGTTAGGGTTAGGGTTAGGGTTAGGGTTAGGGTTGGGGTTGAGAACCTCTGTGGGTCATTAGAATGCTCTTGAACATACTTTATTTTGCTCACTTTGTTACGTTTACTGTGTTTTCCTATATATCTAGATATATAGTATTACACTCGCTTTGTTACAGTTAGAGGGGAGAAATGGGGTAGGGTTAGGTTTACGGTTAGGGTTAGGGTTAGGGTTAGGGTTAGGGTTAGGGTTGAGAACCTCTGTGGGTCATTAGAATCCTCTTGAACATGCTTTATTTTGATCACTTTGTTACGTTTCCTCTGTTTTCCTGTATATATATATACATATAGTATTACACTCACTTTGTTACAGTTACAGGGGAGAAATGGGTTAGGGTTAGGGTTAGGGTTAGGGTTAGGGTTAGGGTTAGGGTTAGGGTTAGGGTTGAGAACCTCTGTGGGTCATTAGAATGCTCTTGAACATGTTTTATTTTGCTCACTTTGTTACGTTTCCTCTGTTTTCCTGTATATATATATACATATAGTATTACACTCACTTTGTTACAGTTACAGGGGAGAAATGGGTTAGGGTTAGTGTTAGGGTTAGGGTTAGGGTTAGGGTTGAGTACCTCTGTGGGTCATTAGAATGCTCTTGAACATGCTTTATTTTGCTCACTTTGTTACATTTACTGTGTTTTCCTATATATCTATATATATAGTGTTGCACTCACTTTGTTACAGTTACAGGGGAGAAATGGGTTAGGGTTAGGGTTAGGGTTAGGGTTAGGGTTGGGGTTGAGAACCTCTGTGGGTCATTAGAATGCTCTTGAACATACTTTATTTTGCTCACTTTGTTACGTTTACTGTGTTTTCCTATATATCTATATATATAGTATTACACTCGCTTTGTTACAGTTAGAGGGGAGAAATGGGGTAGGGTTAGGTTTAGG
>NW_026916011.1:0-15000 GCF_034315485.1 Pezoporus occidentalis
CAAAGTGAGTGCACCACTATATATATAGATATATAGGAAAACACAGTAAATGTAACAAAGTGAGCAAAATAAAGCATGTTCAAGAGCATTCTAATGACCCACAGAGGTACTCAACCCTAACCCTAACCCTAACCCTAACCCTAAACCTAACCCTAACCCTAACCCATTTCTCCCCTGTAACTGTAACAAAGTGAGTGTAATACTATATGTATATATATATACAGGAAAACAGAGGAAACGTAACAAAGTGATCAAAATAAAGCATGTTCAAGAGGATTCTAATGACCCACAGAGGTTCTCAACCCTAACCCTAACCCTAACCCTAACCCTAACCCTAACCGTAAACCTAACCCTACCCCATTTCTCCCCTCTAACTGTAACAAAGCGAGTGTAATACTATATATATATATATATAGGAAAACACAGTAAACGTAACAAAGTGAGCAAAATAAAGTATGTTCAAGAGCATTCTAATGACCCACAGAGGTTCTCAACCCCCAACCCTAACCCTAACCCTAACCCTAACCCTAACCCATTTCTCCCCTGTAACTGTAACAAAGTGAGTGCAACACTATATATATAGATATATAGGAAAACACAGTAAATGTAACAAAGTGAGCAAAATAAAGCATGTTCAAGAGCATTCTAATGACCCACAGAGGTACTCAACCCTAACCCTAACCCTAACCCTAACCCTAACACTAACCCTAACCCATTTCTCCCCTGTAACTGTAACAAAGTGAGTGTAATACTATATGTATATATATATACAGGAAAACAGAGGAAACGTAACAAAGTGAGCAAAATAAAACATGTTCAAGAGCATTCTAATGACCCACAGAGGTTCTCAACCCTAACCCTAACCCTAACCCTAACCCTAACCCTAACCCTAAACCTAACCCTAACCCTAACCCATTTCTCCCCTGTAACTGTAACAAAGTGAGTGTAATACTATATGTATATATATATACAGGAAAACAGAGGAAACGTAACAAAGTGATCAAAATAAAGCATGTTCAAGAGGATTCTAATGACCCACAGAGGTTCTCAACCCTAACCCTAACCCTAACCCTAACCCTAACCCTAACCCTAACCGTAAACCTAACCCTACCCCATTTCTCCCCTCTAACTGTAACAAAGCGAGTGTAATACTATATATCTAGATATATAGGAAAACACAGTAAACGTAACAAAGTGAGCAAAATAAAGTATGTTCAAGAGCATTCTAATGACCCACAGAGGTTCTCAACCCCAACCCTAACCCTAACCCTAACCCTAACCCTAACCCATTTCTCCCCTGTAACTGTAACAAAGTGAGTGCAACACTATATATATAGATATATAGGAAAACACAGTAAATGTAACAAAGTGAGCAAAATAAAGCATGTTCAAGAGCATTCTAATGACCCACAGAGGTACTCAACCCTAACCCTAACCCTAACCCTAACACTAACCCTAACCCATTTCTCCCCTGTAACTGTAACAAAGTGAGTGTAATACTATATGTATATATATATACAGGAAAACAGAGGAAACGTAACAAAGTGAGCAAAATAAAACATGTTCAAGAGCATTCTAATGACCCACAGAGGTTCTCAACCCTAACCCTAACCCTAACCCTAACCCTAACCCTAACCCTAACCCTAAACCTAACCCTAACCCTAACCCATTTCTCCCCTGTAACTGTAACAAAGTGAGTGTAATACTATATGTATATATATATACAGGAAAACAGAGGAAACGTAACAAAGTGATCAAAATAAAGCATGTTCAAGAGGATTCTAATGACCCACAGAGGTTCTCAACCCTAACCCTAACCCTAACCCTAACCCTAACCCTAACCGTAAACCTAACCCTACCCCATTTCTCCCCTCTAACTGTAACAAAGCGAGTGTAATACTATATATCTAGATATATAGGAAAACACAGTAAACGTAACAAAGTGAGCAAAATAAAGTATGTTCAAGAGCATTCTAATGACCCACAGAGGTTCTCAACCCCAACCCTAACCCTAACCCTAACCCTAACCCTAACCCATTTCTCCCCTGTAACTGTAACAAAGTGAGTGCAACACTATATATATAGATATATAGGAAAACACAGTAAATGTAACAAAGTGAGCAAAATAAAGCATGTTCAAGAGCATTCTAATGACCCACAGAGGTACTCAACCCTAACCCTAACCCTAACCCTAACCCTAACACTAACCCTAACCCATTTCTCCCCTGTAACTGTAACAAAGTGAGTGTAATACTATATGTATATATATATACAGGAAAACAGAGGAAACGTAACAAAGTGAGCAAAATAAAACATGTTCAAGAGCATTCTAATGACCCACAGAGGTTCTCAACCCTAACCCTAACCCTAACCCTAACCCTAACCCTAACCCTAAACCTAACCCTAACCCTAACCCATTTCTCCCCTGTAACTGTAACAAAGTGAGTGTAATACTATATGTATATATATATACAGGAAAACAGAGGAAACGTAACAAAGTGATCAAAATAAAGCATGTTCAAGAGGATTCTAATGACCCACAGAGGTTCTCAACCCTAACCCTAACCCTAACCCTAACCCTAACCCTAACCGTAAACCTAACCCTACCCCATTTCTCCCCTCTAACTGTAACAAAGCGAGTGTAATACTATATATCTAGATATATAGGAAAACACAGTAAACGTAACAAAGTGAGCAAAATAAAGTATGTTCAAGAGCATTCTAATGACCCACAGAGGTTCTCAACCCCAACCCTAACCCTAACCCTAACCCTAACCCTAACGCTAACCCATTTCTCCCCTGTAACTGTAACAAAGTGAGTACAACACTATATATATAGATATATAGGAAAACACAGTAAATGTAACAAAGTGAGCAAAATAAAGCATGTTCAAGAGCATTCTAATGACCCACAGAGGTACTCAACCCTAACCCTAACCCTAACCCTAACCCTAACACTAACCCTAACCCATTTCTCCCCTGTAACTGTAACAAAGTGAGTGTAATACTATATGTATATATATATACAGGAAAACAGAGGAAACGTAACAAAGTGAGCAAAATAAAACATGTTCAAGAGCATTCTAATGACCCACAGAGGTTCTCAACCCTAACCCTAACCCTAACCCTAACCCTAACCCTAACCCTAACCCTAAACCTAACCCTAACCCTAACCCATTTCTCCCCTGTAACTGTAACAAAGTGAGTGTAATACTATATGTATATATATATACAGGAAAACAGAGGAAACGTAACAAAGTGATCAAAATAAAGCATGTTCAAGAGGATTCTAATGACCCACAGAGGTTCTCAACCCTAACCCTAACCCTAACCCTAACCCTGACCCACAGAGGTTCTCAACCCTAACCCTAACCCTAACCCTAACCCTAACCCTAAACCTAACCCTACCCCATTTCTCCCCTCTAACTGTAACAAAGCGAGTGTAATACTATATATCTAGATATATAGGAAAACACAGTAAACGTAACAAAGTGAGCAAAATAAAGTATGTTCAAGAGCATTCTAATGACCCACAGAGGTTCTCAACCCCAACCCTAACCCTAACCCTAACCCTAACCCTAACCCATTTCTCCCCTGTAACTGTAACAAAGTGAGTGCAACACTATATATATAGATATATAGGAAAACACAGTAAATGTAACAAAGTGAGCAAAATAAAGCATGTTCAAGAGCATTCTAATGACCCACAGAGGTACTCAACCCTAACCCTAACCCTAACCCTAACACTAACCCTAACCCATTTCTCCCCTGTAACTGTAACAAAGTGAGTGTAATACTATATGTATATATATATACAGGAAAACAGAGGAAACGTAACAAAGTGAGCAAAATAAAACATGTTCAAGAGCATTCTAATGACCCACAGAGGTTCTCAACCCTAACCCTAACCCTAACCCTAACCCTAACCCTAACCCTAAACCTAACCCTAACCCTAACCCATTTCTCCCCTGTAACTGTAACAAAGTGAGTGTAATACTATATGTATATATATATACAGGAAAACAGAGGAAACGTAACAAAGTGATCAAAATAAAGCATGTTCAAGAGGATTCTAATGACCCACAGAGGTTCTCAACCCTAACCCTAACCCTAACCCTAACCCTAACCCTAACCCTAACCGTAAACCTAACCCTACCCCATTTCTCCCCTCTAACTGTAACAAAGCGAGTGTAATACTATATATCTAGATATATAGGAAAACACAGTAAACGTAACAAAGTGAGCAAAATAAAGTATGTTCAAGAGCATTCTAATGACCCACAGAGGTTCTCAACCCCAACCCTAACCCTAACCCTAACCCTAACCCTAACCCATTTCTCCCCTGTAACTGTAACAAAGTGAGTGCAACACTATATATATAGATATATAGGAAAACACAGTAAATGTAACAAAGTGAGCAAAATAAAGCATGTTCAAGAGCATTCTAATGACCCACAGAGGTACTCAACCCTAACCCTAACCCTAACCCTAACCCTAACACTAACCCTAACCCATTTCTCCCCTGTAACTGTAACAAAGTGAGTGTAATACTATATGTATATATATATACAGGAAAACAGAGGAAACGTAACAAAGTGAGCAAAATAAAACATGTTCAAGAGCATTCTAATGACCCACAGAGGTTCTCAACCCTAACCCTAACCCTAACCCTAACCCTAACCCTAACCCTAAACCTAACCCTAACCCTAACCCATTTCTCCCCTGTAACTGTAACAAAGTGAGTGTAATACTATATGTATATATATATACAGGAAAACAGAGGAAACGTAACAAAGTGATCAAAATAAAGCATGTTCAAGAGGATTCTAATGACCCACAGAGGTTCTCAACCCTAACCCTAACCCTAACCCTAACCCTAACCCTAACCCTAACCGTAAACCTAACCCTACCCCATTTCTCCCCTCTAACTGTAACAAAGCGAGTGTAATACTATATATCTAGATATATAGGAAAACACAGTAAACGTAACAAAGTGAGCAAAATAAAGTATGTTCAAGAGCATTCTAATGACCCACAGAGGTTCTCAACCCCAACCCTAACCCTAACCCTAACCCTAACCCTAACCCATTTCTCCCCTGTAACTGTAACAAAGTGAGTGCAACACTATATATATATATATATAGGAAAACACAGTAAATGTAACAAAGTGAGCAAAATAAAGTATGTTCAAGAGCATTCTAATGACCCACAGAGGTTCTCAACCTTAACCCTAACCCTAACCCTAACCCTAACACTAAACCTAACCCTAACCCTAACCCATTTCTCCCCTGTAACTGTAACAAAGTGAGTGTAATACTATATGTATATATATATACAGGAAAACAGAGGAAACGTAACAAAGTGATCAAAATAAAGCATGTTCAAGAGGATTCTAATGACCCACAGAGGTTCTCAACCCTAACCCTAACCCTAACCCTAACCCTAACCCTAACCCTAACCCTAACCAAAACCTAACCCTACCCCATTTCTCCCCTCTAACTGTAACAAAGCGAGTGTAATACTATATATATATATATATAGGAAAACACAGTAAACGTAACAAAGTGAGCAAAATAAAGTATGTTCAAGAGCATTCTAATGACCCACAGAGGTTCTCAACTAACCCTAACCCTAACCCTAACCCTAACCCTAACCCTAACCCATTTCTCCCCTGTAACTGTAACAAAGTGAGTGCAACACTATATATATAGATATATAGGAAAACACAGTAAATGTAACAAAGTGAGCAAAATAAAGCATGTTCAAGAGCATTCTAATGACCCACAGAGGTACTCAACCCTAACCCTAACCCTAACCCTAACCCTAACCCTAACCCATTTCTCCCCTGTAACTGTAACAAAGTGAGTGTAATACTATATGTATATATATATACAGGAAAACAGAGGAAACGTAACAAAGTGAGCAAAATAAAACATGTTCAAGAGCATTCTAATGACCCACAGAGGTTCTCAACCCTAACCCTAACCCTAACCCTAACCCTAACCCTAAACCTAACCCTAACCCTAACCCATTTCTCCCCTGTAACTGTAACAAAGTGAGTGTAATACTATATGTATATATATATACAGGAAAACAGAGGAAACGTAACAAAGTGATCAAAATAAAGCATGTTCAAGAGGATTCTAATGACCCACAGAGGTTCTCAACCCTAACCCTAACCCTAACCCTAACCCTAACCCTAACCCTAACCCTAACCCTACCCCATTTCTCCCCTCTAACTGTAACAAAGCGAGTGTAATACTATATATATAGATATATAGGAAAACACAGTAAACGTAACAAAGTGAGCAAAATAAAGTATGTTCAAGAGCATTCTAATGACCCACAGAGGTTCTCAACCCTAACCCTAACCCTAACCCTAACCCTAACCCTAACCCTAACCCATTTCTCCCCTGTAACTGTAACAAAGTGAGTGCAACACTATATATATAGATATATAGGAAAACACAGTAAATGTAACAAAGTGAGCAAAATAAAGCATGTTCAAGAGCATTCTAATGACCCACAGAGGTACTCAACCCTAACCCTAACCCTAACCCTAACCCTAACACTAACCCTAACCCATTTCTCCCCTGTAACTGTAACAAAGTGAGTGTAATACTATATGTATATATATATACAGGAAAACAGAGGAAACGTAACAAAGTGAGCAAAATAAAACATGTTCAAGAGCATTCTAATGACCCACAGAGGTTCTCAACCCTAACCCTAACCCTAACCCTAACCCTAACCCTAACCCTAACCCTAAACCTAACCCTAACCCTAACCCATTTCTCCCCTGTAACTGTAACAAAGTGAGTGTAATACTATATGTATATATATATACAGGAAAACAGAGGAAACGTAACAAAGTGATCAAAATAAAGCATGTTCAAGAGGATTCTAATGACCCACAGAGGTTCTCAACCCTAACCCTAACCCTAACCCTAACCCTAACCGTAAACCTAACCCTACCCCATTTCTCCCCTCTAACTGTAACAAAGCGAGTGTAATACTATATATCTAGATATATAGGAAAACACAGTAAACGTAACAAAGTGAGCAAAATAAAGTATGTTCAAGAGCATTCTAATGACCCACAGAGGTTCTCAACCCCAACCCTAACCCTAACCCTAACCCTAACCCTAACCCATTTCTCCCCTGTAACTGTAACAAAGTGAGTGCAACACTATATATATAGATATATAGGAAAACACAGTAAATGTAACAAAGTGAGCAAAATAAAGCATGTTCAAGAGCATTCTAATGACCCACAGAGGTACTCAACCCTAACCCTAACCCTAACCCTAACACTAACCCTAACCCATTTCTCCCCTGTAACTGTAACAAAGTGAGTGTAATACTATATGTATATATATATACAGGAAAACAGAGGAAACGTAACAAAGTGAGCAAAATAAAACATGTTCAAGAGCATTCTAATGACCCACAGAGGTTCTCAACCCTAACCCTAACCCTAACCCTAACCCTAACCCTAACCCTAAACCTAACCCTAACCCTAACCCATTTCTCCCCTGTAACTGTAACAAAGTGAGTGTAATACTATATGTATATATATATACAGGAAAACAGAGGAAACGTAACAAAGTGATCAAAATAAAGCATGTTCAAGAGGATTCTAATGACCCACAGAGGTTCTCAACCCTAACCCTAACCCTAACCCTAACCCTAACCCTAACCCTAACCCTAAAACCTAACCCTACCCCATTTCTCCCCTCTAACTGTAACAAAGCGAGTGTAATACTATATATCTAGATATATAGGAAAACACAGTAAACGTAACAAAGTGAGCAAAATAAAGTATGTTCAAGAGCATTCTAATGACCCACAGAGGTTCTCAACCCCAACCCTAACCCTAACCCTAACCCTAACCCTAACCCATTTCTCCCCTGTAACTGTAACAAAGTGAGTGCAACACTATATATATAGATATATAGGAAAACACAGTAAATGTAACAAAGTGAGCAAAATAAAGCATGTTCAAGAGCATTCTAATGACCCACAGAGGTACTCAACCCTAACCCTAACCCTAACCCTAACCCTAACACTAACCCTAACCCATTTCTCCCCTGTAACTGTAACAAAGTGAGTGTAATACTATATGTATATATATATACAGGAAAACAGAGGAAACGTAACAAAGTGAGCAAAATAAAACATGTTCAAGAGCATTCTAATGACCCACAGAGGTTCTCAACCCTAACCCTAACCCTAACCCTAACCCTAACCCTAACCCTAACCCTAAACCTAACCCTAACCCTAACCCATTTCTCCCCTGTAACTGTAACAAAGTGAGTGTAATACTATATGTATATATATATACAGGAAAACAGAGGAAACGTAACAAAGTGATCAAAATAAAGCATGTTCAAGAGGATTCTAATGACCCACAGAGGTTCTCAACCCTAACCCTAACCCTAACCCTAACCCTAACCCTAACCCTAACCGTAAACCTAACCCTACCCCATTTCTCCCCTCTAACTGTAACAAAGCGAGTGTAATACTATATATCTAGATATATAGGAAAACACAGTAAACGTAACAAAGTGAGCAAAATAAAGTATGTTCAAGAGCATTCTAATGACCCACAGAGGTTCTCAACCCCAACCCTAACCCTAACCCTAACCCTAACCCTAACCCATTTCTCCCCTGTAACTGTAACAAAGTGAGTGCAACACTATATATATAGATATATAGGAAAACACAGTAAATGTAACAAAGTGAGCAAAATAAAGCATGTTCAAGAGCATTCTAATGACCCACAGAGGTACTCAACCCAACCCTAACCCTAACCCTAACCCTAACACTAACCCTAACCCATTTCTCCCCTGTAACTGTAACAAAGTGAGTGTAATACTATATGTATATATATATACAGGAAAACAGAGGAAACGTAACAAAGTGAGCAAAATAAAACATGTTCAAGAGCATTCTAATGACCCACAGAGGTTCTAACCCTAACCCTAACCCTAACCCTAACCCTAACCCTAACCCTAAACCTAACCCTAACCCTAACCCATTTCTCCCCTGTAACTGTAACAAAGTGAGTGTAATACTATATGTATATATATATACAGGAAAACAGAGGAAACGTAACAAAGTGATCAAAATAAAGCATGTTCAAGAGGATTCTAATGACCCACAGAGGTTCTCAACCCTAACCCTAACCCTAACCCTAACCCTAACCCTAACCCTAAACCTAACCCTACCCCATTTCTCCCCTCTAACTGTAACAAAGCGAGTGTAATACTATATATCTAGATATATAGGAAAACACAGTAAACGTAACAAAGTGAGCAAAATAAAGTATGTTCAAGAGCATTCTAATGACCCACAGAGGTTCTCAACCCCAACCCTAACCCTAACCCTAACCCTAACCCTAACCCATTTCTCCCCTGTAACTGTAACAAAGTGAGTGCAACACTATATATATAGATATATAGGAAAACACAGTAAATGTAACAAAGTGAGCAAAATAAAGCATGTTCAAGAGCATTCTAATGACCCACAGAGGTACTCAACCCTAACCCTAACCCTAACCCTAACACTAACCCTAACCCATTTCTCCCCTGTAACTGTAACAAAGTGAGTGTAATACTATATGTATATATATATACAGGAAAACAGAGGAAACGTAACAAAGTGAGCAAAATAAAACATGTTCAAGAGCATTCTAATGACCCACAGAGGTTCTAACCCTAACCCTAACCCTAACCCTAACCCTAACTAAACCTAACCCTAACCCTAACCCATTTCTCCCCTGTAACTGTAACAAAGTGAGTGTAATACTATATGTATATATATATACAGGAAAACAGAGGAAACGTAACAAAGTGATCAAAATAAAGCATGTTCAAGAGGATTCTAATGACCCACAGAGGTTCTCAACCCTAACCCTAACCCTAACCCTAACCCTAACCCTAACCCTAACCTAACCCTAACCCTACCCCATTTCTCCCCTCTAACTGTAACAAAGTGAGTGTAATACTATATATATAGATATATAGGAAAACACAGTAAACGTAACAAAGTGAGCAAAATAAAGCATGTTCAAGAGCATTCTAATGACCCACAGAGGTTCTCAACCCTAACCCTAACCCTAACCCTAACCCTAACCCTAACCCATTTCTCCCCTGTAACTGTAACAAAGTGAGTGCAATACTATATATATATATATATAGGAAAACACAGTAAATGTAACAAAGTGAGCAAAATAAAGCATGTTCAAGAGCATTCTAATGACCCACAGAGGTACTCAACCCTAACCCTAACCCTAACCCTAACCCTAACCCTAACCCTAACCCATTTCTCCCCTGTAACTGTAACAAAGTGAGTGTAATACTATATGTATATATATATACAGGAAAACAGAGGAAACGTAACAAAGTGAGCAAAATAAAGCATGTTCAAGAGCATTCTAATGACCCACAGAGGTTCTCAACCCTAACCCTAACCCTAACCCTAACCCTAACCCTAACCCTAACCCTAACCCATTTCTCCCCTGTAACTGTAACAAAGTGAGTGTAATACTATATGTATATATATATACAGGAAAACAGAGGAAACGTAACAAAGTGAGCAAAATAAAGCATGTTCAAGAGCATTCTAATGACCCACAGAGGTAACCCTAACCCTAACCCTAACCCTAACCCTAACCCTAACCCTAACCCTAACCCATTTCTCCCCTGTAACTGTAACAAAGTGAGTGTAATACTATATATATATATATATAGGAAAACACAGTAAACGTAACAAAGTGAGCAAAATAAAGCATGTTCAAGAGCATTCTAATGACCCACAGAGGTTCTCAACCCTAACCCTAACCCTAACCCTAACCCTAACCCTAACCCATTTCTCCCCTGTAACTGTAACAAAGTGAGTGTAATACTATATATATATATATATAGGAAAACACAGTAAACGTAACAAAGTGAGCAAAATAAAGCATGTTCAAGAGCATTCTAATGACCCACAGAGGTTCTCAACCCTAACCCTAACCCTAACCCTAACCCTAACCCTAACCCATTTCTCCCCTGTAACTGTAACAAAGTGAGTGTAATACTATATATATATATATATAGGAAAACACAGTAAATGTAACAAAGTGAGCAAAATAAAGCATGTTCAAGAGCATTCTAATGACCCACAGAGGTCTCAACCCTAACCCTAACCCTAACCCTAACCCTAACCCTAACCCTAAACCTAACCCTAACCCATTTCTCCCCTGTAACTGTAACAAAGTGAGTGTAATACTATATGTATATATATATACAGGAAAACAGAGGAAACGTAACAAAGTGAGCAAAATAAAACATGTTCAAGAGCATTCTAATGACCCACAGAGGTTCTAACCCTAACCCTAACCCTAACCCTAACCCTAACCCTAACCCTAAACCTAACCCTAACCCTAACCCATTTCTCCCCTGTAACTGTAACAAAGTGAGTGTAATACTATATGTATATATATATACAGGAAAACACAGGAAACGTAACAAAGTGAGCAAAATAAAGCATGTTCAAGAGCATTCTAATGACCCACAGAGGTTCTCAACCCTAACCCTAACCCTAACCCTAACCCTAACCCTAAACCTAACCCTAACCCTAACCCATTTCTCCCCTGTAACTGTAACAAAGTGAGTGTAATACTATATATATATATATATATAGGAAAACACAGTAAACGTAACAAAGTGAGCAAAATAAAGCATGTTCAAGAGCATTCTAATGACCCACAGAGGTTCTCAACCCTAACCCTAACCCTAACCCTAACCCTAACCCTAACCCTAACCCATTTCTCCCCTGTAACTGTAACAAAGTGAGTGTAATACTATATATATATATATATAGGAAAACACAGTAAACGTAACAAAGTGAGCAAAATAAAGCATGTTCAAGAGCATTCTAATGACCCACAGAGGTTCTCAACCCTAACCCTAACCCTAACCCTAACCCCTAACCCTAACCCATTTCTCCCCTGTAACTGTAACAAAGTGAGTGTAATACTATATATATATATATATAGGAAAACACAGTAAACGTAACAAAGTGAGCAAAATAAAGCATGTTCAAGAGCATTCTAATGACCCACAGAGGTAACCCTAACCCTAACCCTAACCCTAACCCTAACCCTAACCCTAACCCTAACCCATTTCTCCCCTGTAACTGTAACAAAGTGAGTGTAATACTATATGTATATATATATACAGGAAAACAGAGGAAACGTAACAAAGTGAGCAAAATAAAACATGTTCAAGAGCATTCTAATGACCCACAGAGGTTCTCAACCCTAACCCTAACCCTAACCCTAACCCTAACCCTAAACCTAACCCTAACCCTAACCCATTTCTCCCCTGTAACTGTAACAAAGTGAGTGTAATACTATATGTATATATATATACAGGAAAACAGAGGAAACGTAACAAAGTGATCAAAATAAAGCATGTTCAAGAGCATTCTAATGACCCACAGAGGTTCTCAACCCTAACCCTAACCCTAACCCTAACCCTAACCCTAACCCTAAACCTAACCCTAACCCATTTCTCCCCTCTAACTGTAACAAAGCGAGTGTAATACTATATATCTAGATATATAGGAAAACACAGTAAACGTAACAAAGTGAGCAAAATAAAGTATGTTCAAGAGCATTCTAATGACCCACAGAGGTTCTCAACCCCAACCCTAACCCTAACCCTAACCCTAACCCTAACCCTAACCCATTTCTCCCCTGTAACTGTAACAAAGTGAGTGCAACACTATATATATAGATATATAGGAAAACACAGTAAATGTAACAAAGTGAGCAAAATAAAGCATGTTCAAGAGCATTCTAATGACCCACAGAGGTACTCAACCCTAACCCTAACCCTAACCCTAACCCTAACCCTAACCCTAACCCATTTCTCCCCTGTAACTGTAACAAAGTGAGTGTAATACTATATGTATATATATATACAGGAAAACAGAGGAAACGTAACAAAGTGAGCAAAATAAAACATGTTCAAGAGCATTCTAATGACCCACAGAGGTTCTCAACCCTCACCCTAACCCTAACCCTAACCCTAACCCTAAACCTAACCCTAACCCTAACCCATTTCTCCCCTGTAACTGTAACAAAGTGAGTGTAATACTATATGTATATATATATACAGGAAAACAGAGGAAACGTAACAAAGTGATCAAAATAAAGCATGTTCAAGAGGATTCTAATGACCCACAGAGGTTCTCAACCCTAACCCTAACCCTAACCCTAACCCTAACCGTAAACCTAACCCTACCCCATTTCTCCCCTCTAACTGTAACAAAGCGAGTGTAATACTATATATCTAGATATATAGGAAAACACAGTAAACGTAACAAAGTGAGCAAAATAAAGTATGTTCAAGAGCATTCTAATGACCCACAGAGGTTCTCAACCCCAACCCTAACCCTAACCCTAACCCTAACCCATTTCTCCCCTGTAACTGTAACAAAGTGAGTGCAACACTATATATATAGATATATAGGAAAACACAGTAAATGTAACAAAGTGAGCAAAATAAAGCATGTTCAAGAGCATTCTAATGACCCACAGAGGTACTCAACCCTAACCCTAACCCTAACCCTAACCCTAACACTAACCCTAACCCATTTCTCCCCTGTAACTGTAACAAAGTGAGTGTAATACTATATGTATATATATATACAGGAAAACAGAGGAAACGTAACAAAGTGAGCAAAATAAAACATGTTCAAGAGCATTCTAATGACCCACAGAGGTTCTCAACCCTAACCCTAACCCTAACCCTAACCCTAACCCTAAACCTAACCCTAACCCTAACCCATTTCTCCCCTGTAACTGTAACAAAGTGAGTGTAATACTATATGTATATATATATACAGGAAAACAGAGGAAACGTAACAAAGTGATCAAAATAAAGCATGTTCAAGAGGATTCTAATGACCCACAGAGGTTCTCAACCCTAACCCTAACCCTAACCCTAACCCTAACCCTAACCGTAAACCTAACCCTACCCCATTTCTCCCCTCTAACTGTAACAAAGCGAGTGTAATACTATATATCTAGATATATAGGAAAACACAGTAAACGTAACAAAGTGAGCAAAATAAAGTATGTTCAAGAGCATTCTAATGACCCACAGAGGTTCTCAACCCCAACCCTAACCCTAACCCTAACCCTAACCCTAACCCATTTCTCCCCTGTAACTGTAACAAAGTGAGTGCAACACTATATATATAGATATATAGGAAAACACAGTAAATGTAACAAAGTGAGCAAAATAAAGCATGTTCAAGAGCATTCTAATGACCCACAGAGGTACTCAACCCTAACCCTAACCCTAACCCTAACACTAACCCTAACCCATTTCTCCCCTGTAACTGTAACAAAGTGAGTGTAATACTATATGTATATATATATACAGGAAAACAGAGGAAACGTAACAAAGTGAGCAAAATAAAACATGTTCAAGAGCATTCTAATGACCCACAGAGGTTCTCAACCCTAACCCTAACCCTAACCCTAACCCTAACCCTAAACCTAACCCTAACCCTAACCCATTTCTCCCCTGTAACTGTAAC
Source organism: Pezoporus occidentalis (assembly GCF_034315485.1). Taxonomy (NCBI): domain Eukaryota; kingdom Metazoa; phylum Chordata; class Aves; order Psittaciformes; family Psittacidae; genus Pezoporus; species Pezoporus occidentalis. The sequence goes on from NW_026916011.1 coordinate 14,599, forward strand.
AAAGTGAGTGTAATACTATATGTATATATATATACAGGAAAACAGAGGAAACGTAACAAAGTGATCAAAATAAAGCATGTTCAAGAGGATTCTAATGACCCACAGAGGTTCTCAACCCTAACTCTAACCCTAACCCTAACCCTAACCCTAACCGTAAACCTAACCCTACCCCATTTCTCCCCTCTAACTGTAACAAAGCGAGTGTAATACTATATATCTAGATATATAGGAAAACACAGTAAACGTAACAAAGTGAGCAAAATAAAGTATGTTCAAGAGCATTCTAATGACCCACAGAGGTTCTCAACCCCAACCCTAACCCTAACCCTAACCCTAACCCTAACCCATTTCTCCCCTGTAACTGTAACAAAGTGAGTGCAACACTATATATATAGATATATA
>NW_026916012.1:0-33991 GCF_034315485.1 Pezoporus occidentalis
CCCGCTGTGCTCGCGGAAGGCGCGGTCGGCGGCGCGGCCTAGCCCGGAGGGCGGATCCTCGGCCTCGCGTAGCGGCGGCTGCCCGCGGAGGGCCGCCCTCCTCGGGGGGCCATGTCCCTGGTGGCCTACGCCAGCAGCGAAGAGGAGAGCGATGCGGAGGAGCCCGCGGGCGACGAGGAGGAAGCGGCCGCTCCTGCTCCTCCTCCCGCCGCAGCCCAGCAGGCCCCGGCCCGGGGCCTCTTCGCTTCTCTGCCTCCCCCCAAGGCCCCCGCGGGGCCGCCGCCGCCGCCTCCCTTCCCTATGGGCCCCCCTCCCGGCCTGAGGGGCTTCGGCACCGGGCCCGAGCCGGGCGGCAGCGGGGGGGAGCAGCAGCCGCGGCTCGGGGGGCTCCTCCTGCCCCCGCCCAGGAACGCGGCCACCCCCGAGGCCCCGAACGTGCCCGCTCCGGCCGCGGCCGGGCCCGATTTGAGCCTCCCCAAGGCCAAGAAGAGGACGGAGCCGGTGCGGATCCCGGTGCCCGAGCTGCGCGGGGGAGATGTGAGTACGAGCGGCTCCGTCCCGCCCGGGCGTTGGCATGGGGGGAGCAGCGGCTCCTTCCTCCTCTGCCCCCCCCCTCCCCAGCACAAGGGGCTCCATAGGAGGAAGGAGCCCGGTGAGGGTGCCGGGACCCCGGGGAGCTGGGGCTGCCCCATCCCTGGCAGTGCCCAAGGCCAGGTTGGACACAGGGGCTTGGAGCAAGCTGCTCCAGTTTAAGGGGTCCCTGCCCCATGGCAGGGCTTGGAGCTGGAGGAGCTTTAAGGTCCCTTCCACTCAACCCATCCCATGCTGATCCAGGAGGGCACCCGAGGCCGTTGTCGTGGCACCGGCAGGGGGATTTGCCCTGGCTGCCGGCCCTAATCCTGAAGAGCTTTGCAGAATTAACCTGGTGGAGAAACCCTCTTTAGAATCCTAGCGGAGCAACCCCAGCTTCTCCCCAGCCCGGCTTCCCCCTGCAGGGCCCGAGGTGATGGTGCGGGCGCATCCCCCTCAAGTCCCTTCTGCTCTTTGCTCCCGAGCCGCAGCTGCTCCGGCCCGGTGCTTCTGGCTCTGCAGGTTCAGGCCCTGCGGACCTTCGGGTGTTTGCTCCCCTCTTTGCTTGCGCTCGCAGCCCCTTGGAGGGCTCCCGAGCCCTAAATCCGTGATGGGAGCAGGGAAAAGCAGGTCCCCGGCCCCCTTAGTGAGCGCCTTCCCCTCTCCCCTTCGCTGGGCCTGGCCTCGGACGCTCCCGGTGGGACAGGAGCTGCTCCTGGGTCGCTCTCACAGCAGGAACCAAGGAGGGGTTTAGCTCCCTGCCCTGCCCTGGGTGCGTCGGAAGGGCTGGACCGCATCCCCCATGGTGATGCTCAACCCGGACCTGCATGGCTGGGCTCTTTGCCTGCTTTGGTCCTAGGTTGCCTTTGGCGTTTGGGTGCCTCCCGTTGTGCTGAGCTCTCTTTCTCTTTCTCAGTCAGATTCCGAGGAAGATGAACCAAGCAAGAAGAAAAATCCTCTTCAGGTAAACCCCTGGAATGGGAAGCGTTTGACTTGGGACGGAGCTTGGGCTTTCCACTGGTACCAATGAGCCCCTTTAGCACGTGGCTTTGAGCGGATCAAACCGCTGAGCTCCCCTCAGGGATTGCCCCTTTTCGGGGGCAGTTTCATCCCTTTCAGCCTCCAAAAGCCAGGGGTTGAGGGGGGAACCTGGCACCTGCTTGCAAAGGGCACTTCTAAGCCAACCGATGCCCCTGGTGTGCTCAGAGCAATGGGGAAGCCGTTGGTGCGGGTGGAGAGGCGCGGACGGGCAGCAGAGCTCCTGGGTCTCACTCGTTCCCCTTCTCTCTCCTCTTCGGGTACCGTTCGCCCTGCCTGGAACCCTGCAGAGCCGCGGCGAGGGCTCGGGTTTGTCGGCGCTGCTTCCCCAGCCCAAGAACCTGACCGTGAAGGAGAGCAACCGGTTGCTTCTGCCCTACTCCGTCTCGAGGAGAGCGGGAGAGAACCCCTCTGACGGCAAAGCGAAGGCGCCCGCCTCGTCCTCCAAAGCCAAACCTCCCTCCAAGCCAGCAGTGCCCACGACTCCTTCCCCCTCCGCTATCAAAGCCGCTGCCAAGAGCGCGGCGCTGCAGGTAACCAAACAGATCACGCAGGAAGAGGATGACAGCGACGACGAGCTCGAGCCAGAGAACTACTTCTCCTTGTCTGACAGGAGCGAGCCCGGCGCGGTGGGTGCCGACACCTACCTGTACTCTGGCCCCGGGGTGCCCGAGGAACCCCCCCCCGGCACGGAGCCGGAGCCCCACTTCCAGGACGCTGCTGCCAACGCGCCTCTGGAGTTCAAGACGGGCGCAGGCTCCAGTGGGGCTCAGCACACTTGGGTGCCCAAGCCTGGAGAGGATTACAGCAGCCAAGCCTACAGCCAGTTCCCTGCCTACGGCGAGCCTGGCACCTATTATCAGGTAGGTCCTGCTCTGGGGAGGCCGCCGGGATGAGCTGGGGGTTGAGGTGGTTCTGGGAGCAGACCTGCAGCTTGTGGGGATGTCACCTGCGAGAGCAGGGGCACAGGGAGCAGAAATCCCCGGTGTTAACACGCCAGGGGCTGGGTCGGGGTGGAAGGGAGCTCAAGCTCCTCCTCCTCCAGCCCTTGCCGTGGGCAGGGACCCCTTCCACTGGAGCAGGGTGCTCCAAGCCCCATGCAACGCGGCCTTGAGCACTGCCAGGGATGGGGCACTTCCCGCTGTGTGTAACGCACGCTGCTCCCCAGCAGCCGGTGGGGTGAGGGCCGGATTCCGTGCTCCATCCCGGGACCTCGCTGTGGGGATGCTCCCGGGCTGATCTCCCAACCTGCTTCTCCTTCTGCTGACAGGATTACTACAGCAGCAGCTACTACCAGGAGGGGGAACCGGCGCCGGCAGCAGCACAGGAGATGAGCAGCGACTCCTCCTTCATCGATGACGAAGCGGTTGGCACTTCCCTCCCTGCCCTGCTGCAGGATTGCTGTTTCAGCTCTGTTGGGGCACAGGACCCCACCGGCACCCCCTGTGCTTCGTGCTCACTTGTTCCATGGGGTCTAGCAGGCGGTGGTGTCCTCCCTGCGGTCTCTTGGGCTGCTGCTTCAGCGGGTCCATGTGTGATATCCATCAGGGGTGTTTGCTTCCAGAGCCCCATCCCCTCCTTGTGAGGGGCAGACAGAGGGGGTGAAGCTGTTCCCTGCTGAGCTGCACATGAGCCACCCTCGGGGTACCTTCATGGTGCCTCCTCCAGCGCGGGGGTGAATTAAACCCCTCAAACCCCTCTTTTCAACCACCTTTTCCCACTGTTGATCCCGTGCAGAAGCTGCCAGGCTCATAAACCCATCTCCGAGGGACCTCTGCCCTTCAGAGGTGCATTTGTGCCGTGGGAGGCGGACGTGCTGGCAGCAAAACCTCAGGCACCTCCCTAGAGCTTAAACTCAGGAGGCTGAGGTGCCGATGAGGAGGTGCTGTTCCCTCTTGTGCGTGGGGCAGTGAGGTTAGAGCCTTCCTGCTGAGAGCTTTAGGGCCTGTGGCAAAGCAGAGCTCCCCTTGCTAGCAGGGGAGGTGGTGGGTGGTGGGGCTCGTGGCATGCTCAGGGGCTCAGCCTCCATCCCCCTTCCTTGCTCCAGTGCTGCTGTAACCCTGGTGCCTTCTCTCGTTCCAGTTCAAGCGGCTGCAGGGCAAGAGGAACCGAGGGCGGGAGGAGATCAACTTTGTGGATATCAAAGGTGATGATCAGCTCAGTGGAGCCCAGCAGTGGCTCACCAAGTCCTTGACGGAGGAGAAGACCATGAAGTCCTTCAGCAAGGTACAGGCAGAGCTGGAGGTGTATTGGCTGCAGTCACCAGCATGGGGGGGGACGGGGACCCTTGGGTGTTGTATGAAGAGTTCCACATCAGAGCTGCTCAAAACACGGGGTGCAGGAGGTGAAAACCAGCCAGGAACTGCTCCAGAGCCCTTTAACAGGAAACAAAGCACCTCAGAGTCCTAAACTCTGAGACTGGATCCTCAAGGATCACCTGGTCCATCCCCTCTTGGCTAAAGCACGGTGTAGCCAAGGCAGCCCAGCTGAACCTTCAAAGGATCCAGGGATGGGGAATCTGCCACCTCCCTGGGGATGTGATTCCAAGGCTGATTGTTCTCATGGTGACAGCATCCTCTCGTGTCCGAGCTCCCCTTGCCCCGGCTTTGTGCAGGCTCTGCTCGCGTTCCGCTCTCTGGGTCGGGATCTTTGCAGCCTTTAACAGTTCACTTCCTTTGGCTTCCTAGAAAAAAGGAGACCAGCCCACGGGGCAGCAGAGGAGGAAGCACCAGATCACGTACCTGATCCATCAGGTGAGCGGCGCCAGGCACCTGGGGCCACCAGCACCCTCGGGGCAGCAGCACCTCGACCCTGAGGGTCTCCTAGCCCTGAGCTCCTGCTGGCCTTTGGGTCTGCTTCACTCCCCCCCAGCCCCAGTGTGTTCAGGGGCTCTTTGCCACCTGTCTTCCTTCCACCCCATTGCCCTGTGCTTCGGGAGCAGCTCCTGACGCTGTCCCCTCAAGAAGCCACGTTTCAGCTTGAACGAGCTGCCTGTGCATCCCTATGGAGTCAGGCCTCTGGCATGGGGATGCTGCGAGCTCCTGGGAGGAGGCTGCTGCCTGCAGTGCCCGGGCACCCCCGGCAAAGGGGTGGGGGGGTGAAGCTCGGGGGGCTGCTGACTCAGCAGCGCTCATCTCCGTCCTCTCCTGTCCCGCAGGCCAAGGAGCGAGAGCTGGAGCTGAAGAACACTTGGTCTGAAAACAAGCTCAGCAGGCGCCAGACTCAGGCCAAATACGGATTCTGACCCCTCTGCCCTGCTCCTTGGCTGTGTCCCAGGGGACCTCCCGTGTTGGACTGCTCCTGGGCAGCACCCAGGCCCTCCCCTCCGCCACGAGAAGGGTTTCATGCGCCTGGGCCTGAGCCTCCACCTCCAACCTTTCCCCTCCCTCCTTAACAAGCAAGCCCATGGAAGGGTCAATCCAAGCCTGTTCCACACAACGGATCCCGCCCCAGGCAGGAGCTGGGCCTGGCACGAGGCTCTGGGCACGGGGGCTGCTCCTTCTCCCGTGCAGCCTCCCGCAGGACCCTTGGGCAGAGTCTCAATAAACTCCCAGTTCCCACTTTGCTCCTCTCCTGGACTCGCTGCGCGCTCGGAGCGGGATCGGCCTCTCGGAAAGACGCTTCCAGGCCCTTGTGCCCCCTTCTGTTGTGGTCCCTTTGTGTTGGGGCATCCTCGGGGCTGAGGAGCTCCCCAGCTCCTCTCACGCCACCGCTGCTGGTGTCTGGATGAGGGATGCTGAGTCCCTGCTCCTGTCCTCGGCTCCAGCAGCCTCCAGGTGCCGAGGGGGAGCTCCTCTTGCAGGGCAGAGCTGGGGACACCCGGCTGTGAGCGCAGGGAGGATCCCGAGGTGCTGTCGGATGAAGATGCTCCGTGTGTGTCAGTGCATTTCCTGCCCCCCCCTTCCTCCTGCAGACCCCTCCCCGCAGCCCAACCTCAGTGGCCTCACTCTGTTGCTAAAGGGGCCGGAGCTGGCGCTGCCCTCCCATTCCCACCACGGGTTTTAGTGTTGTAAAGCAGCTTCTCGTCGTTGTTGGATTTAGGACTCCCAAAGGGTTTTTTTTTTCTCCCCCGTTTCCTGTTCAAACCAAGCAACCCTGAGTGAAACCTTTCCTTAGAGTGCTTTAAAGCCCCCCCCCCCCCATTCCCGGGTGACTTCCCGGGATGTTTTAGTACTTTGGGAGCCCCTTTGGAGCGTTGGATGAGCAGAATCGAGTCACTGGTGAGTAATTTATTGCTCTCTCCCCTGTGGAGCCCAGGCCTCCAGCGAGGGATTTGATAAAGGAATAAACTTTGCAATGAACTCAATCACATCAGGGTCCAGCCCTTGGTGCTCGGCTCCTTGCTCCAGGTATCCTGGATCCGTTCTCCCTTCCCACGGGAAGGCTGAAGCCCATGGTTTGGGAGCTGCCTTGGTTTCCCCTCCGAGCAGATGCTGTTGCACAGCCAGGGGTGAAACACTCCACCAAGGGCATGGGCTCTGGGTTTTGCTCTGCCGTGATGGGGATTCCTGACCCTCGGCATTCCCGACCCTCAGCATTCCCGCTTGGAGCGTGGTGACGGCAGAGCCGGGGCTGGAGCTCTGCTCCCAAACCCTTCCTCTGTGGCCTCCAGGGGGGTTGTGGGGTCCTGGAGCTTGAAGCCCTTTTCCTATTCCTATTCCATGCGTAGCAGCTCGCGTTTAGCACTAGAGGGGAGCTGGGATAAAGGCCCTGGAGCTCTCCTCCTGCCCCCGAAGGCTTCCTTTGGCAGTGAAGGAGCCCCTGCAGGTGCTCGTCTGGGACCTCCCTCCCATCCCAGCACAAACCCTGACCCCCCCATGCACGCCCCTCTGCCCGGGCCCACAGGGGCTGGAGCCGATGGGATGGGGGGGACTGCGGCTGCCTGCAAGGGGCAGGAAGCAGCGATGGAGCTGCAGGAGCCTTGGCTGATGGGACACATCCAGGCAGGGTGGCCCCGGGAGCAGAGCAGGGTGAGCCCAGCACCATCAGCTCCATCCCAGGGCAGGGCTGCAGTCACCACCCCTGGAAGTGGTCCCACGCCGTGGAGCCGAGGCCCTCAGTGCCATGGGTTAGGGGTGGCCTTGGCAATGCTGGGAGCGGTTGGACTGGATGAGCTTGAAGGGCTTTTCCACCCTGGGTGATCCCATGATTCCACGTCAGCCGCGATTCCCTCCTGGTGCCGCCTGCTCCAGAGCCAGCCCCACGCTGGCACGAGGTGTCTGAGAACAGGGATTCGAGCTGGGAATGGCTCATCCATTGCACCGGGACAGGGATGGGCTCTGCAGAGCAGGGATGGGGATGGGGATGGGGATGGATCCCGAGGCACCAGCCCCAGCTCTCTCCACCTTAAGAGCCCCACGGCCCTCCCTGCACCCTCGCACCCACTTCCCCCACGGCAGTCACCAGCCGGGTTTCCTGTTCTCAACCCTTGTTTGGGGACCGCTGCTGCAGGACGGATCCGGCTGCTCCAGACACCGGGAATTGCCCCTGAAAGGCTTTTTCCAGCAGAGAGCTTCTCTTGGGACCCACAGCCAGATCCTGCCTCCATTCATCCCTCCGTCCACCCCTCCCTCCCTCCGTCCCTCCCTCCCTCCTTCCCTCCCTCCCTCCCTCCCTGCCACCCTCCATCCATCCCTCTATCCCTCCCTCCATCCCTGTATCCATCCCTCCTTCCCTCCATCCATCCCACTATCCCTCCATCCATCCCTCCATCCCTCCCTCCCTCCATCCCTCCCTCCATCCATCCCTCTATCCCTCCCTCCATCCCTGTATCCATCCCTCCTTCCCTCCATCCATCCCACTGTCCCTCCATCCATCCCTCCCTCCCTCCCTCCCTGCCACCCTCCATCCATCCCTCTATCCCTCCCTCCATCCCTGTATCCATCCCTCCCTCCCTCCATCCACCCATGGGGCTGCCCCACGGCCGGACCCTCCCCTCTGCTCAGCCCTAGAGTGGGAACTCAACCTCCCCTCATCCCCGCTCCTCTCCCGCAGCTCCTCCCGCTCCCGGGGGGGGACCGTGGGCTCCCGGCCCCGTGCTCCCGGGGGGTGACCGCGGCGCTGTCACCTTGCACCGCACCGGGGGCTCCACCGGCGCCCGCTGCATCCCTGCCCCGAGCCCCTGGGTGCCGCTGGGGACCCCGGAGCGGCTCGGCCCTTCCCCGCTTCCCGGCCCATCCCGGCGGGGGGGGGCGGTGTTTGCCCTCCTCTATTTCCCAAACAAGCGCTGGCCGCGGCCCGCGCAGTTTTCAGGCTAAATATTTGGTGTGCGGCAGCCGACAACAACGCGGAGGGGCCGCGGGGCCGCCCCCGCCCCATAGCGCGCTCCATAGGGGCCAGCGGCCGGACACGGAGCGGCAGCGCCCGAAGCAGGACGGGGCCGGGGTCCCGGCGGGGATGGGGACCAGGGTGCGGGGCGCCCTGCGGATGGGGCTGGTGCTGCTGCTCCTCGGCCCCCTCCCGCTGCCCCCCGTGCGGGCGCCCTCCGAAAGTAAGTGCTGGGATGGGGGGGGGCTGTGCATGGGGGGGTTGTAAAGCTCTTTGGGTGCTTCCTGCCTCGGTTTCCCTCCCCGTGTGCTCTGAATCCCCCATCCAGGAAGAGGAGAATGGGGACCCCCCCCCCTCCATTTGTTGGGATGGGAAGAAGGGAGCGTGGTGGGAGGTTTGGCTGGAGCTGGGAGCTGGAATGGTGGGAAGGAGCCATGGGCAGCGCTGTCAATGGGGGTGAATGGAAAAGGGAAGGGGGGGGCTCCTGTGGCTCCTATGGCCATAGGGGGAACGTCTGGGATCAGGATCTGTCCTGCCCCCCCCGTCCCTGCTGCACACGCAGAGGGTCCCTGCGCCCATGTGCATCCATGAGCTCCCGTCGCTGGGATCTCAGCACTCAGCACCAGGGCCCGGGCTGGGGATGCTGCAGCCGGGAAGCCGCTGCCTCCTCCTTGCATCCCTGCTTGCGCTGGGAAGTGCGGGATGCTCCTGCGATATTCCCTCTCTTTGGGTGGGGAAGCCCCGCGATGGCAAACCCAGCGGGGGGGCACTGGGAATGCTGGAGCAGGACCTGCATCACCACACATCAATGGGGGGGGAGATGCTGTGAGCTCCCCATGGAGCATCCTGACCCCCGCGGGGTGCAGGGCCGTGGTGTGGGGCTGACAGGAGGCGAGACAAGAGCCAGCCCTCGTTAGCATCACCCCTGAGCCGCCTGTCACAGCCGCTCCTGTCACCCCAACCATGACAGCCGCGGCATCAACCCCCCCGTGCACGGTGGTGCTGGGGGGCAGCTGCCCCATCCCCGCTGCCCACAGCGTCCCCCCCCTCCCTTGTCGCCACCGCAGTCTGCGGCAGCATGGACATCCGCAACGACGTCTCCCAGCTCCAGAAGCTGGAGAACTGCTCCATCATCGAGGGCAACCTGCAGATCCTGCTCATGTTCACCACGGGTGCCGAGGACTTCCGCGGCCTCAGCTTCCCCCGCCTGCTCATGATCACCGAGTACCTGCTCCTGTTCCGCGTGTACGGGCTCGAAAGCCTCCGGGATCTCTTCCCCAACCTCTCCGTCATCCGCGGCACCAACCTCTTCTTCAGCTACGCCTTGGTCATCTTTGAGATGCCGCACCTGCGGGACGTGGGGCTGCACAGCCTGGGCCACATCCTGCGCGGCTCCGTGCGCATCGAGCGCAACCAGGAGCTCTGCCACCTCTCCACCATCGACTGGGGGCTGCTGCTGCCGCCCGACGCCGGGGACAACCCCTACATCGTGGGGAACAAACCGGCCGCGGAGTGCGCCGACGTCTGCCCGGGCATCCTGGACGTGGAGAAGCCGTGCGCGCAGACCAGCGTCAACGGGCGCCTCGAGTACCGCTGCTGGACCTCCGGCTACTGCCAGAAGGGTGGGTACCGGCGGGGCCCGGCGCGGCCATGGGGCCGCTGGGCCCTGCGGAGGGCGGGCGGGGGGTAACCGGAGCCGCGCTGTAACAGCCCCGCTGCCGCTGTCCCGGTGCGAGGTCACCGCGGGCCCCTCCCGGGCTCGTTTGCTGTAAACAGGAGGCTGGGCAGGGGGTGTGTACAGTAAACACCGATCCTTATCGGGGCTGCGGCACCGCCACCGGCACCGCGGCCGGGCACCGCGACCTGCAGCCACAGCCACAGCTTCCCTTCCCTTCCCCTTCCCCTTCCCCTCCCTTCCCTTCCCTTCCACTTCCCCTTCCCCTTCCCTTCCCCTTCCCCTTCCCTTCCCTTCCCTTCCCTTCCCTTCCCTTCCCCTTCCCTTCCCTTCCCTTCCCTTCCCTTCCCTTCCCTTCCCTTCCCCTTCCCTTCCCCCCTTCCCCCCTTCCCCTTCCCCTTCCCCTTCCCCTTCCCCTTCCCTTCCCTTCCCCTTCCCTCCCCTTCCCTTCCCTTCCCTTCCCTTCCCTTCCCTTCCCTTCCCTTCCCTTCCCCTCCCCCTTCCCTTCCCTTCCCCTTCCCTTTCCCTTCCGAGTGCACTTCCCCTTCCCCTTCCCCTTCCCCTTCCCCTTCCCCTTCCCCTTCCCCTTCCCCTTCCCCTTCCCCTTCCCCTTCCCCTTCCCCTTCCCTTTCCCTTTCCCTTTCCCCTTCCCCTTCCTCTTACTCCTCCTCTTCGTCCTCCCCCTCCCCCCTTTCCCTTCCCCTTCCCTTCCCGTCCCTTCCCTTCCCTTCCCCTTCCCCTTCCCCTTCCCCTTCCCCTTCCCTTCCCCTTTCCCCCCTTCCCCCCTTCCCCTTCCCCTTCCCTTCCTTTGATTCCTCCCTCCCTCTTTCCCTTTATCCCTTCATCCCGTTATGCATCTACCCCTCCTTCCTCCATTCCTCCATCACTTTATTGCTCCATCACTTCATCCCTACATCTTCTTTTGCGTGGAGACCTCAGAGCAGCTCCCACGGGAGCTGGAGTGGGGCCTTCATCAGGGGCTGTAGCGATAGGACAAGGGGTGATGGGTTCAGACTGAACCAGGGGACGTTCAGGTTGGATCTAAGGCAGAAGCTCTTCCCTGAGAGGGTGCTGAGGCACAGGGTGCCCAGAGGAGCTGTGGCCGCCCCATCCCTGGCAGTGCTCAAGGCCCGGTTGGACGCAGGGGCTCGGAGCACCCCGCTCCAGTGGAAGGGGTCCCTGCCCGCGGCAGGGGCTGGGGCAGGCGCTGCTCCCGGCCCCAAGCCCCCCGTGCCCTGTCCCCCTCGCAGTGTGTCCCTGCGGCGCGGGCTCCGCCTGCACGGCCTCGGGCGAGTGCTGCCACGCCGAGTGCCTGGGGGGCTGCGGGCGGCCCCGGGACGGCCGCTCCTGCGTCGCCTGCCGCCACTTCCAGTTCCAGGGCCGGTGCCTGCCCTCCTGCCCGCCCCGCACCTACGAGTACGAGGGCTGGCGCTGCGTGACCGCCGAGTACTGCGCCAGCCTGCGCAAGGTCTCCGGCAACCCCCGCCACGCCTCCGAGTTCGTGCTCCACCAGCGGCAGTGCCTCTCCGAGTGCCCCGCGGGATACACCAGGAACGGGAGCAGGTCCGGAGGCGAGCGGGCAGCGGGTGATGGGGAGCGGCTGAGGGACCGCGAGAAGGATCGGGAGGATGGAGCCAGGAGGGGGCTCTGCTCCCAAGGGATGGGGCGGGAGGAAACGGCCTCAAGCTGCCCCGGGGGAGGTTGAGATGGAGCTGAGGACCAGTTCCATCCCCGTTGGCTGCCCAGAGCAGTGATGGAGTAGCCGAGGCTCTCAGTGCCACGGGTTAGCGGTGGCCTCGGCGGTTGGGAGTGGATGAGCTGAAAAGCGCTTCCCACCCTCACTGATTCCCGAATTCCCTGGTCCTGGGTCCTGTCCCCGTCCTGCCTGCAGCATGTTCTGCCACAAGTGCGAGGGGCTGTGCCCCAAGGCCTGCAAGGTGGGCACCAAGACCATCGACTCGACGCGGGCGGCGCAGGAGCTGGGCGGCTGCACCCTGGTTGAGGGCAACCTCATCGTGAACATCCGCCGGGGCTGTGAGTGCTGGCTCCAGCCTCCTGCATCCCACCCTGCCCAGGGGGCAAGGAGAGGGGTGGATGAACCGGGGTGGGGGGGTTCCTCACACCTGTGTCTTGTCCCCAGATAACCTGGCCTCGGAGCTGCAGAGCAGCCTGGGCCTCATCGAGACCATCACGGGCTTCCTGAAGATCAAGCACTCCTTCGCCCTCGTCTCCTTGTCCTTCTTCAAGAACCTCAAGCTGATCCGCGGTGACTCCATGGTGGATGGGTGAGGATGGGGCATGGATTTGGGTCCGGGGGGTCAAATGGCTTTGGGGTGCCCTTTCCCACCTCTTCCATGCGCGTCTCCTCCAGGAATTACACCCTGTACGTGCTGGACAACCAGAACCTGCAGCAGCTCTGGGACTGGAGCCACCACGTCCTCTCCATCCCCGTGGGCAAGATGTACTTCGCCTTCAACCCCAAGCTGTGCCTGGCCGAGATCTACCGCATGGAGGAGGTGACGGGCACCAAGGGGCGGCAGAACAAGGCTGAGATCAACCCTCGCACCAACGGGGACCGGGCGTCCTGTGAGTACGGGGCTGGGGAACGCGGTGGCATCTCAAGACCCTGCCCCAACCCTCCCTCCCCTGCACAGGCAAGACCCAGCCCCTGCGCTTCACCTCCAACGTCACCGAGTCCGACCGCATCTTCCTCAAGTGGGAGCGGTACCGGCCCCCCGAGTACCGGGACCTCCTCAGCTTCATCGTCTACTACAAGGAGTCGTGAGTGGTCCCCATCCACCCTCGTGGGGGGTTCGGGAGCCCCATCCCGTGGGGTCCTGCTGGACCCCGGGGGGTTGCGCGGCTGGGAGGGGGACCCCAATGCCTGGATCTGTGGGGCAGACCCTTCCAGAACGTGTCGGAGTACGTGGGGCAGGACGCGTGCGGGGCGCAGAGCTGGAACGTGCTGGACGTGGAGCTGCCGCTCAGCAGCGAGCAGGAGCCCGGCGTGGCCCTGCTCAACCTGCGGCCCTGGACTCAATACGCCATCTTCGTGCGCGCCATCACCCTCACCACGGCCGAGGAAGGGCGCAACTACGGCGCGCAGAGTGAGGTGGTCTACATCCGCACCATGCCAGCGGGTAAGGGATGGGGCCGGGGCTGCGGGGCCCCACGGCGGAGCCCCCGAGGGGCACTGACCATCCCCACGTCCCCCCAGCCCCGACGGTGCCCCGGGACGTCATCTCCATGTCCAACTCCTCCTCCCACATCGTGGTGCGTTGGAAGCCACCGACGCAGCGCAACGGCAACATCACCTACTACCTGGTGCTGTGGCAGCAGCTGGCTGAGGACATGGAGCTCTACGTCAATGACTACTGCCACAAAGGTGAGGCCGGAGGAGTGCCGTGGCTGGGGACAGGGATGCTCGCACCGAGCCAGGCTCCGGGATCACCTCCAGCCTTGCCCATCCCTCCCCGCAGGCCTGAAGCTGCCCACGAGCAGCGCGGACACGCGCTTCGGGGCCGGCGATGGCGATGGTGCTGAGGTGGAGCAGGATGCGGAGGAGCGGTGCTGCCCGTGCCGCCCGGCCGATGGGCAGCTCCACATGCAGGGGGAGGCTGAGTCCTTCCAGAAGAAGTTCGAGAACTTCCTCCACAGCTCCATCATCATCCCCAGGTGACGTCCAAGGGGGGTCCTGCGTTGGGGTCCCCGTTGGTGCGAGGGTTGATCTCAGCTGCCCCTTGGTGCCCATCACGTCCTCCATGGGGTAGATCTGAGCCAGGCACAGCCTGGGCTTGAAGGCAAAGTGCATCCTGCCCATGGGGATGGAGAGGACGTGGTGGCTCCGGTCCCAGAGCTGCTGCAGGTTCTGGCTGTCCAGCACGTGCAGGGTGTGATTCCTGGAGGAGGACGCATGGATGGCGTTCCCGATGGATCCTTTAACCAATTTCCCACTATCCCAGGCCGCCCTGGAAGGTGACGTCCATCAACAAGAACCCCCAGAGGTGAGCGGGGACCCCACCAGCCCTTCCCTACTCAGCTTTGGGGAGCGACCCCACCTGCTCCATCCCTCCCTGTGTCCCGCAGGACCCAGAAGCGCCGCAGGGACCTGGTGGCCGCTGCGTCCCCGACCAACGTGTCCTGGGTGGAGCCTGCGGCGCCGCCGCGTGGCACCGGCGGGGACCCCAAACCCCACTTCCAGATCTTCGAGGACAAGGTGGTTCGGGACCGCGCGGTGCTGTCGCGCCTGCGGCACTTCACCGAGTACCGCATCGACATCCACGCCTGCAACCACGCCGCGCACACCGTGGGCTGCAGCGCCTCCACCTTCGTCTTCGCCAGGACCATGCCCGAGCGTACGTCCCGAGCCTGCTTCCATGGCTCCGGAACGCGCCGGCTGGAGGGAGGGGCGGTGATGGGAGCTGAGCCCCTCCGTGCCCCCTCTCCAGCGCAAGCTGACAACATTCCCGGGAACGTGACGTGGGAGCCGGCGGGGAAGAACAGCGTCCTGCTGCGTTGGGAGGAGCCCCACAACCCCAACGGGCTCATCCTCAAGTATGAGATCAAGTACAGCCGCGAGAGCGAGGTGAGGAACCCCCCGCAGCACCCCCTGACGTGTCTGGTTATGGGGGCAAAACACCCAACGATCGCTTCCCTTCCCATCCCCATCCCATCCCTTCCCCATCCCCATCCCATCCCTATCCCTTCCCATTCCCATTCTATCCCCATCCCTTTCCCTTCCATTCTATCCCCATCCTTTCTCCTTCTCATTCGCATTCCCATCCCCATCCCTTCCCCTTCCCATTCTATCCCCATCCTTTCTCCTTCCTATTCTCATTCCCATCCCCATCTCTTCCCTATCCCTTCCCCATCCCATCCCCATCCTCTCTCCTCTCTCTCCTTCCCATTCTCATTCCCATCCCCATCCCTTCCTCTTCCTATTCTATCCCCATCCTTTCTCCTTCCCATTCTCATTCTCATTCCCATCCCCATCCCATCCCAATCCCCACCTGATCCCCATCCCTTCCCCTTCCCATTCTATCCCCATCCTCTCTCCTTCCCATTCTCATTCCCATCCTCATCTGCATCCTCATCCCTATCCCATCCCCTTCCCATCATCTCATCTCCCTCCCCCCGAGGCCCATGCATGGCTGGGGTCAATGCAGCCCCTTTGCCACCCCACCATTGTCCCCCCCAGGAGGTCACCACCGTTGTCTGTGTGTCCCGCCACCGCTATTCCAAGTACGGAGGGGTCCACCTGGCTCTGCTCCAGCCGGGAAACTACTCGGCCAAGGTCCGGGCCACCTCTTTGGCCGGCAACGGCTCATGGACGGGGCTCATCAAGTTCTACATCCTGGGGCCAGGTACCCACAAGGGACAGGGGGACACCAGCAGGGTCCCCAGCCATGGGCATGGGCTGTGGGGCAGGGAGCTGGGGGTCAGGGATGCTGCTGGGTTGGGAGCCTCCAGCCAACGGGGACCTCCCAGAGCTGCTCAGAAATGAGCCTCCAGGGGTTGGAGCTGGAGGAGCTTTAAGGTCCCTTCCAACCCAAACCATTCCATGATTCCACCTTTTACAGCAGTAACAGATTAAGTTCTAGTCAGGCTTTGGTCCTTCTAACTTCCTCCCTGCACAACCCCGTGGTCCTCCTGAGCTGCTGGCTCCAACATTCCACCAACATTCCTTTTATCCCTGATTTCCAGCCAAAGCTCCCTTTCGTCCAGGCCAGTCTTCTCCCATCCTTCACTGGACTGGGGAGTTGGGGGACTGGGGGACACTGGAGGATCAGGGGATGTTGCTGGATTTGGGGATGCTCTGGGATGGGGACACCCCTGGCCCAATGGGGGTGGTGGGTTGTATCCTGCAATGTGTGGGGTGGGCTGAGTGCCCACGGCCGCCTGCTCCCAGCAGCCGAGGAGGAGTCCAACAGCTTCTACGTCCTGCTCACGGTGGCGCCCGTGGTGCTCATGGTGCTCATCTCCTGCCTCGCCATCTTCGTCTTCTTCTACAACAAGAAGAGGTAGCGACCATCCCCGTGGCGCCGGGGCTGGGATGTGGGGCGGTGGCACCGAGCACCCCCCAACCCCGTCCTCTGAGCGATGCCACCCCTGGCAGGAGCAATGATGGGTACCCCAGCGGGACGCTCTACGCCTCCGTCAACCCCGAGTACTTCAGCACCTCGGACAGTGCGTGGGGACGGACAGGGATGGACATGGCCATGGGATGGGATGGGATGGGATGGGATGTGGTTGTGGATGAAGATGGAGATGGGGATGGGGACAAGGATGGGGACAAGGATGGAGATGGGGACAAGGATGGTGATGTGATGAAGATAAAGACAGGGGGATGAAGATGAAGACAGGGTCATGAAGATGAAGATGTGGCTGGGAATGGAGATGGGAATGGGGATGAGTATGGGGATGGTGATGCGATGGGGAAAAGGATGGAGATGGGGACAAGGATGGTGATGTAATGGGGATGGGGATGAAGATGAAGACAGGGTCATGAGGATGAAGATGTGGCTGGGAATGGGGATGAGGATGAGAATGGAGACAAGGATGGAGATGGGGTGGAGATGGGGATGGGGACAAGGACGGAGATGGGATGGAATGGGATGAGGATGGAGATGGAGATAGCGGCAGGGATGGGGATGGTGACGGTGAGAGCGGGCCCCCCTCCCTCTGCAGTGTACATTCCTGACGAGTGGGAGGTGTCGCGGGAGAGGATCACGGTGATCCGGGAGCTGGGGCAGGGCTCCTTCGGGATGGTGTACGAGGGGCTGCTGCTGGGGCTGGATGCCGAGGGCGAGGAGACCAAGGTGGCCCTGAAGACGGTCAATGAGCTGGCCACCATGCGGGAGCGCATCGAGTTCCTCAACGAGGCCTCCGTCATGAAAGCCTTCAAGTGCCACCACGTGGTAGGTGGGGAGCCAAGGGAGACAGAGGGGACATGGAGGGGTCTGGCCCCAAACCGGCCACCCCTCTTTGTGCCCCCCAAGGTCCGTCTGCTCGGTGTCGTGTCCCAGGGCCAGCCAGCCCTGGTCATCATGGAGCTGATGACACGTGGGGACCTGAAGAGTTACCTGCGCTCGCTGCGGCCTGACGCCGAGGTGAGGGGCTGGCCAGGTCCCACAGTGCCCATGGGCACAGGGACCCCCACCCCATCCCTGGGGGGGAGACCTGGAGCGTCCCCCAGCCCCCGGGTTTCTGTGCCCGGTGCAGAACAACCCCGGGCTGCCGCCGCCGTCGCTCAAGGACATGATCCAGATGGCCGGGGAGATCGCCGATGGCATGGCCTACCTCAACGCCAACAAGTTCGTGCACCGGGACCTGGCTGCCCGCAACTGCATGGTGTCCGAGGACTTCACCGTCAAGATTGGAGGTGCCAGCCCCACACAGAGCCCCAGACAGGGTGGAAGGGACCTTAAAGCTTCTCCAGCTCCAGCCCTCCCCATAGGCAGGGGCACCTTCCACTAGAGCAGGATGCTCCAAGCCCCGTGCAACCAGGTTAAAGCCATTCCCTACATCCCTTGTCCAAAGCTCCCCTCCAGGTTTCTTGGAGCCCCTTTAGGCACTGGAGCTGCTCTGAGGTCTCCCCCAGAACCTTCTCTTCTCCAGGCTGAGCAGCCCCAGTGCTCCCAGCCTGGCTCCTATGGGACCTGCTCCAGCCCCTGCTCATCCGGATGGGATCCAACAGCTCCGTGTCCTGACGCTGCGGACACCAGAGCTGCACCCAGTGCTGCAGGGAGCATCCTGGCGCTCACATCCCCCATCCTCCTCTTCCTCCCCCCCCCAGATTTCGGCATGACCCGGGATATCTACGAGACGGATTATTACCGGAAGGGGGGCAAGGGGCTGCTCCCCGTGCGCTGGATGTCCCCAGAGGCCCTCAAGGACGGCATCTTCAACACGCAGTCCGACGTGTGGTGGGTGCTGGGGCACGGGGAGCCCTGTGGGGCTGGGGGGGAGCCGGGGGGCCGTGTCCCAGTTGAGTGCCGTGGTGCTGCAGGTCCTTCGGGGTGGTGCTGTGGGAGATCGCCACGCTGGCCGAGCAGCCCTACCAGGGCATGTCCAACGAGCAGGTCCTGCGCTTCGTCATGGACAACGGGGTCCTGGAGCGCCCCGAGAACTGCCCCGACAAACTGTGAGCGTGGGGATGGTGGAGACCCCCCCCCAGAGCCCTCCCCTTGTGCTGCTCAGAGAGCCCAGCCCTGCGCCCATCACCCCGGTGTCTGGTCCCTGGGTCCTCTGGGCTGCGCCCCAAGCCCAGCGGTGCCTCTTCTCCCGCAGGCACGAGCTGATGTGCCTGTGCTGGCAGCAGAACCCGCGGCAGCGCCCTTCCTTCCTCCAGCTCCTGGAGAGCATCAAGGACCACATGGCCCCCGCTTTCCGCACCCTCTCCTTCTTCTACAGCCGCGGTGGCTCCGGAGAAGCCCCCGACGCCGACGTGGATCAATCCCATGGGAAGGACGAGCCCCCCGAGTCCCCACCGCCTTCCCCTAAGGACCGCGGCTCCAGCCGGCTTCCCAATGGGATGGCCTGAGCCCATCCCGGCGTGTCCTTGGACTCTGCATCCCCCGGCCACCCCCCCACCGCCGGGACCCCCCTGTGTTATTTATTGCTTCCAAGGAGTGGGTGCTTTGGGAAAGGGGTGGTGGGAAAAACCAGGATGCTCCATGGGGCGCGTTTCCCCTGGGAATATATTGGGGTGCTCCGAGCCGAGGGGAAGGAGTGGGAAGGCACCGGATGGACGGAGACCGCCTTGGTCTGTCCTTATCGTTTTGAGAGGGGAGGGAAAAGGGGTCTGGGTCCCCCCCACCAACCAGCGACCGGGTCCCCCCCTCTTTTACACGTGGGGAAACTGAGGCGCGGGGCTGTCCTCTGCCCCCCGCTGCCGTCCCCAGCACTGGGACCGGACTCAGGGCTCCGCTGGTCTGGGTAAGGGGCTCCGCTGCCTGATCTGTGCCCGCGGGATGAGCGCGAATAAAGGGGGGATGAAGCTCGGACGTGGCGGTGCCTGGTTTGGGGGGGTCACGGTGAAAGGGGGGCGCAGCTCAGGGGGGGCCATTCCCCCCCCCCCCAGCCCCATCCGCTTCCTGCGGCACCCGGACCGGGATTAAAGCAGGGAACTGGGGAGGATGCGGCGGGCGGCGGCTCTGCTGGGGGGGGGTGGCGGGGGTTGGTGTTGGTGCCACCAAATGTCCCCCGTCTCCAGCCTCTCTGCACCCCAACACTGCAGGAGCCGGGGCAGCTCCGTCCCGCGTTGGGATCCTGGGGTCACACGGGGGGTGCTGGGATGGGTTCGATGGCTCCGGGTGCCCCCGGTCCGAGGGGGCTCCTGCCCCGCTCCATCCCGGCCGGGGGCGGTGCCGGGGCGGGGGGAGCCGCGGCCCCTCCCGGGGGCCGGTCCCTGCGTGGCTCTTAAGCCCCGCACGGCCCCGTGCTCGGGCTGCCGGGCAAGTGCGAGGGACGGCGGCCCCGGCCCCGGCCCCGGCCCCGCGATGCCGCCGCTGCCCGCCTGGCTCTGCCTGGCCGCGCTGCTGCTGCCGCTGCCAGCACCGGGCGCTGCCGGTCCCTGCCCCCGGGGCTGCCGCTGCCCCCGGGCCGGTTCCGTGCTCTGCCGGGAGCCCGGCACCGTGAGCAGCCTGGAGCCGCTGCTGGGGACCGGCGGCTTCACCGACGTGTGAGTGGGGCTGGGGGTGATGGGGCTGGGAGACAGGGCAATAGGGCTGAGGGTGACGGGGATGGGGCTGGGAAGTGATGGAGGTGGTGACGGTGGGTCTGAGGCATGTGGTGATGGGGTGATGGAGCTGGGGGTGATGGGGTGATGGAGCTGGGGGTGACGGAGTAATGGAGCTGGGGGTGATGGGGTGATGGGGCTGGAGGTGATGGAGCTGGGGGTGATGGAGTGATGGAGCTGGGGGTGATGGGGTGATGGAGCTGGGGGTGATGGGGTGATGGAGCTGGGGGTGATGGGGTGATGGAGCTGGGGGTGATGGGGTGATCGAGCTGGGGGTGATGGAGTGATGGAGCTGGGGGTGATGGAGTGATGGAGCTGGGGGTGATGGGTTTGGGGACAGAGCAAGGGGCCTGGGGGCTGCTGCTGCTGGGGCTGGGCACCCGGAATGTGATGTTTGGAGGATCTCTTCTCCTGCCCCTCCTCTGTCGTGGTTTGCAGAGGAGGGTCCTGGGGTGGGAGGGGGTGCAGGACCCCCCCGTGCAGCCCTGGCCGTGCCGCATTGCCGGGGCTGGCTGTGGCGTTGTCTCCGTGCCTCAGTTTCCCCACGTGCCGGGGATGCTGCATCAGTTCTTTGTTCACTGGGTGGGGACCGGGGTCCCCCAAGAGACCCCCCTGCTCCATCCCCACAGCCTCATCCACGGGGGTCACAGTGGAACCAACCTCCTTTCGGTGGGGGTCTGAACCCCCACTTAGCACCTGACAATTCGGGGTTGCAGGAGCAGCCCCCATTGCCAAAGGGGTTTTCCTTCCTCCCCCGCCTTGGGAACAGGGGAAGGGGGGGGGGGGACGGCAGCCGGTGCCTCCCTCCCCCTGTGCTTTCTGGCAGCCCCCGGCACGGGGCGTCCTTCGCTGCCCCCCAAACCCCTCCTCTGCCCCCCCAGTGTCATCGAGAACCAGCGGGCGCTGACGGCACTGACCCGGGCTGACACCAGGATGCTGCGGGAGCTGCGGAGCCTGTGAGCACCCCGGGAGCCGGGGAGGGGGGGTCCCTGTGTGGGGAGGCTGGGGCATGGAGCCTGATCCTGCAGCAGGGAGACAAAGGGGGACCGCTCCCAGGATGGGGATTTCGGGGTTCCCATTGCGGGCGCTCAACCCTTGCCTCCCGCAGCACCATCTCCAGGTCGGGGCTGCAGCACATCGCTGACGATGCCTTCCTGGACACCCCCAGGCTGAGCCATGTGTGAGTGTGTGTGTGTGTGTGTCCCCAGCTCCCTTCCCCATCCCTGCGGGCGCTCAGGCCCGGTGCAGGGTGACCGGATCGATGCTGTCACCGCGCCGGGGGGGGGGACACATGGGGGCTCTGCTACTGAGTGGGAAACCATCGACCTGGGGGGGCTTCTGCCCGCCCCCCGCCCCGGGAGCTCTGTGCTGCCCTGGTGCGGGAGGGACGGGCCCTGTCCTGGGGTGCTCGGGGCTCCCTTCTCGCCTGGGAGCCGGTGGCCCCGTGGAAGAGGTGGTTTTGCTTGGTCACGGTGTGACCCGGTGCCAGGGTGGGGTGAAGCAGGATGGGGTCTGCGGTGGGAAGGGGCGGCTGATGGGCTCCATCCCGGCAGGAATCTCTCCTTCAACGCGCTGCAAAGCCTCTCCTGGAAGAGCTTCCAGCATCTGCCCCTGCAAGAGCTGTGAGTGATGGGGAAGGGGAAGATGGGAGCGGAGCATCCCTGGCCGGAGGAGGCAGGGACAGGGCTGGGGATGCAGGGAGAGGGAGGCTCTGACAGCCCCGGTGTGGAGATGGGGACAGGGGTGGCACCTGTGGCATCCGGCTCGGGGCAGGACCAGTGGCATTGGGAATGCTCACCCGCGGTGGGTCCTTGTCCTCTTCCCTGCCCCATCCCAGCGTCCTGGTGGGGAACCCCTTCAACTGCTCCTGCGGGCTCCGCTGGCTGCAGCTCTGGCACATCGGGAGCCGGCCCGACCTGGGCAACCAGTCCCTGGGCTGCTGGGATGGCTCCGCGCTGGTGCCACTGGGGAGCCGGCCCCTGCGCGCCTGTGGTAGGTGCTGATCCCCCCCCCTTCCTGAGCCCCCTGCTGGGGGAGAAACCCGGCCCCGCTCACCCCCGTGTCCCGGGCAGAGCCCCCGACCGTCCGCATCGAGCCCCCCGGGGCCGCGCTGCGCCAAGGGGACAGCATCAACCTCACCTGCCTCATCGCGGCCGAGCCGCCGGGCACCGCCGAGTGGGTGCTCCCCGACGTGGCCCCCGAGCTGCCCGTGGTCACCAAGGCAAGTCAGGGCCATGGGGCTCAACCCCAGCGGGGCACGGCCCCATCATCGCCCCACCATGGCCACGGGGGGCTGCATTGGGCCGGGGGGGGGGTTGTGTTGATGTTTGCTCATCCCGATGCTCCCGCAGCTCTCGGACCAGGAGCTCGTCCTGGAGATCAGCAACGTCTCCTCCAGCCTCAACCACAAGGACCTGACGTGCCGGGCAGAGAACGTGGTGGGGCCGGCGGAGGAGAGCGTGGTGCTGAACATCACCTGTGAGCAGCCCGGGAGGGGGGGCCTGGAGCAGGGTCGGGTTTGGGGTCTGGCTCCGGCACCCATCCTGCTCCCTGCGTGCGTCCCCTTCAGTCCCCCCCGTGATCCTGCTGCTGCACGAGGCCATCCCGCAGCACTTCTGGTGCATCCCGTTCTCCGTGGACGGCAACCCCGCTCCCAGCATCCGCTGGCTCTTCAACGGCTCGGCCCTGGAAGAGGGGCCCTACATCCACACGCGCATCGTGGAGTACGAGCACAACTCCACGGTGCTGCACGGCTGTCTCCAGCTCAACCGCCCCACGCACGTCAACAACGGCATCTACACCCTGGTGCTCCGCAATCCGCTGGGAAGCGCTTCCCGCAGCGTCCCGGGCCGCTTCATGGAGAACCCCTTCAGCTTCAGCCCCGAGGAGCCCATCCCCGGTGGGTGCTGCCCGGGGGCTCCATCTCCCGTGCACGGCTCCGGTGTGGCTCAGTTTCCTCAGGGGTGGGAGAAGGGAAAGGCAGGGAATAACGAGGTTTTTCCTCCTTTACCTTGGGAGTAACGAGGTTTTTCCTCCTTTACTTTGGGAATAATGAAGTTTTTCCTCCTTTACCTTGGGAATAACGAGGTTTTTCCTCCTTTACTTTGGGAATAATGAAGTTTTTCCTCCTTTACCTTGGGAATAACGAGGTTTTTCCTCCTTTACCTTGGGAATAATGAGGTTTTTCCTCTTTTTCCTGGGAATAATGAGTTTTTCCTCCTTTACCTTGGGAACAATGAGGTTTTTCCTCTTTTTCCTGGGAATAACGAGTTTTTCCTCCTTTATTTTGGGAATAACAAGGATTTTCCTCCTTTGGCTTTGGAATAACGAGGTTTTCTCCTTTCTCTCCCCCGCTGGGCTGCACCAGTGTCTCTGTCTCCACTGGGTGAGTGATGGGCACTGCAGTGGGTACAACCCCTGACCCAACAGGGCTGATGCTGGGGTACCCCCATCCCTGCGCTGCAGGACAGTTGCCATCCCGGTGCCCCCCCACACACAATGGGGCCCCCTGCCCCACACTCACCCCACACCCTTCTCCCACCCCAGGGACCAGGAACAGCTCATTGGATGGGCCCGTGGAGACGGCGGATGAGCACGCGTTCGGGGTGAGGGGGTGCTCCGTGCCTGGGGGACCAGGGCACCCCAAAAAGGGGGGGCAACAAAGCCTTAGGGCCCAGAGCCGAGCGGGATGCGGTGGGGCTGAAGGGCAGCGCTCCCGTGCCTCGGTTTCCCCTGGGCTCTGTGGCCGTTACCAAGGGCCTGTCCCCGCCGTGCCCAGGTCTCGGTGGCCGTGGCCCTGGCCGTGTTCGCCTCCCTCTTCCTCTCCCTCATGCTCATCGCGCTCAACAAGTGCGGGCGCCGCTCCAAGTTCGGCATCAACCGTGAGTGTCCCCCCCCCACCCCAGGGACAGGCACCGGGACAGCCGGGGCTGGGACACAGCGGTGGGGAGGGGGACCACAGCCGGGATGCTGATGGGGACCAAGCGTGGGGATGCTAATGGGGACCAAGGGTGGGGATGCTGATGGGGATGTTGATGGGGACCACAGGCAGGGACATTGATGGGGAACATTGAGGGGGATGTTAATGGGGACCAAGGGTGGGGATGCGGAGGGGGACCAAGGGTGGGGATGCTGATGGGGACCAAGGATGGGGATGTTGATGGGGACCACAGGCATGGACGTTGATGGAGAACATTGGAGGGGATGTTGATTTGGACCAAGGGTGGGGATGCTGATGGGAATGTTGATGGGGATCACAGGCAGGGACATTGATGGGGACCATTGCAGGGGATGTTAATGGGGGCCAGGGGTAAGCCCGTTGATGTGGACCAGGTTTGGGGGCATTAATGGGGACTCTGTGTGGGGAACATTGATGGGGACCATTGGGGGGGATGCTGATAAGGACCGTAGCGGGTGCTGCCTTCCCCCCCCCGCAGCACAGGCAGCAGCTGCTAATTCACTCCTGGAATAGATTCAGCCTCTAAATGGGTTTGATGGGGCTGCCTGGCCCCCAGGGGCCGGCCCGGCCGAGGGGATGCTCGGTAGAGCCTGGCACTGGCAGCGCCGGCTGGAGCGAGGGGGGGGACAACATGGGTCCCCCTCGATGGCCTTGTCCTTGTCCCTGTCCCTGCAAGGCTCGGCCGTGCTGGCCCAAGAGGACGACCTGGCCATGTCGCTGCACTTCATGAACCTGGGCAGCAGCCCCTTGTCCTCAGCAGAGAGCAAGCTGGAGGGGCTGAAGAGCAACTTCATCGAGAACCCCCAGTACTTCTGCGACGCCTGTAAGGGTTTGGAATGGGGAGGGACGGACCCCAGGAGCATCCTCCCAGTGCCTCATCCCTGGTGCAGGGTCGGGGGGGGCACTGATGGGTCGGGGTCCGTCCCCCCCCAGGCGTGCACCACGTGCAGCGTCGGGACATTGTGCTCAAGTGGGAGCTGGGGGAAGGCGCCTTCGGGAAGGTTTTCTTGGCCGAGTGCTACAACCTCCTCCCGGAGCAGGAGAAGATGCTGGTGGCTGTGAAGGTGAGGAGGGGGGGGAACGATGATGATGATGATGATGATGATGATGATGATGGGGGTGTCTATGGGGGGGTTGTTTGATGCCGCCTCCCCGCAGGCCCTGAAGGAGGTGACGGAAAGCGCCCGCCTGGACTTCCAGCGCGAGGCCGAGCTGCTGACGGTGCTGCAGCACGAGCACATCGTCAAGTTCTACGGCGTCTGCACCGAGGGCGAGCCCCTCATCATGGTCTTCGAGTACATGAAGCACGGGGACCTCAACCGCTTCCTCAGGTGGGCCTGGGGGGGGGGGGGTCTCAGCCCTCCCCTCCCCTTTCCTTGGCCGCTCCATCAGCGCTGCCAGCCTGCTCCCTGCTAATGCAGCCCTCCTTGCAATATTGATTAGATTAGCTGTCTGAGAGGCTCAAATAGAGAGAGATTGGCCATCAGCTGGAATGAGCAGAGACTTTTCGATTGCCCCCCCAGGTATTGCTGCTAGACGGGGGGGGGACAGCGCGGGGGGGGGAAAGCTGCCAGAGGCATCGCTTTAGTGGCCGCGCTGAGCTCTGAGACGTGGCTGCTGTGATTATCGTTATGGGAGTTGGCATTAATGGTTGTGCCGAGCAGAACCCCCCCGCCCCAGCTCCCGCTGTCAGCAGCGCTCGGCATCAAAGGCAGAGCTGCTGGATGCGGCCCCCGGTTCGCACCCCGGCGGCCTCCGTGGAGCCGGGGACCGCTTTGGGATGGAGGGAGCTCAAAGCTCCGCGGGCAGGGGCACGGTCCCCTGGCAGCTCCGTGGTGCATCCTTCCCGGCACCGCCGCTCCCTCCCTTTACCCCCATTGCCCCCATTGCCCCCCGTGCCCGGCTCCGAGCAGCCCCTGTGCCCGGCAGGTCCCACGGCCCCGATGCCAAGATGCTGGAGCAGGGGCAGGGGCAGCCCTGCGGGCCGCTGACGCTGAGCCGCCTGCTGCAGATCGCCACGCAGATCGCCTCGGGCATGGTCTACCTCGCCTCGCTCCACTTCGTCCACCGGGACCTGGCCACCCGCAACTGCCTGGTGGGCCACGACCTGGTGGTGAAGATCGGGGACTTCGGGATGTCCCGGGACATCTACAGCACCGACTACTACCGGGTGAGCCGGGTGCTCCGCTCCCATCCCCGGCCCGTGCCCAGCCCTGCTCAATCACAGCAGCCCAGTCTGGGGTGGGGTGGAGGCACCTTAAAGCCCATCCAGTTCCATGCCACTGCATGGAGCAGGGAGCTCCAGCCTGGCCTTGAGCACTGCCGGGGATGGGGCTCCTCCGGGCACACTCAGTGTTAAAACAGCTCTAATCTGAGGCACATCTGGGGGCTTGAGGGGGGAAAAGCGGGGGGGTCCTGCCCCACTGATGGCCCCGCTGCGGGCAGGTGGGGGGCAGGACCATGCTGCCCATCCGCTGGATGCCCCCCGAGAGCATCCTCTACCGTAAGTTCACCACCGAGAGCGATATCTGGAGCTTTGGCGTCGTGCTCTGGGAGATCTTCACCTATGGGAAGCAGCCCTGGTACCAGCTCTCTAACACCGAGGTGGGTGATGGAGGGGGGGGGCAGAGGATGGTGTCAGAGCCCCCGGGGGTGTGTGGGGGAGTTATCCCACCTCCATCCCCTATCCCCACAGGCCATCGAGTGCATCACGCAGGGCCGGGAGCTGGAGCGGCCCCGCACGTGCCCCTCCGAGGTGTACTCCATCATGCAGAGCTGCTGGCAGCGGGAGCCCCAGCAGCGCCGGCCCATCAAGGACATCCACAGCCACCTCCAAGCCCTGGTCAAGACCCCCCCCATCTACCTGGACATCCTGGGCTGAGGGGGGGACCCCTTCCAAGCACCCTCTGCTCCCTGCTGCCCCACTGCCTCCCGCCCCATGGATCCCCCCGGGCTGATGCTCCAAGGGAGGAGGGGGGGAGAGGGACAAAACCTTATTTATAGTGGAAAATTCCCTTCCCAGCCCCCCGGGGGGGGCTGCGGGGCTGGGCTGGGGCCCCCAAAGGCTGATGGGGCAGAGCTGAGAGCTCCCAGCACAGGCTCGGGGCCAGTGCTCGCGCTGGGAGCCCAGCTCTAGGGGGGTGGTTTAGGTATTCGGTGGCTCGGCTGCTCCTTCATCCCGGTCCGTGGCTGGTGGGATGCTCCACTCTGCAGCACAACCGGTCCATAATAAAGCTGTCCGCCCCCCTGCCCCCCCCGCACTGGGACCTGCTGGCTCCGGGTGGGATTGGAGCGGCTTTGGGATAAAAAGAGGGGGGTTTTGGAGCAGGGAGGCTGTGGTGAGGGGAGAGGATGTGCCCGGGATGCAGGGACGAGGTGTGCCTGGGATGCAGGGATCATGTGTGTCCGGGATGCAGGGATGCAGTGTGCCCGGGATACAGGGATGATGTGTGTCTGGGATGCAGGGATCATGTGTGTCCGGGATGCAGGGATCATGTGTGTCCGGGATGCAGGGATCATGTGTGTCCGGGATGCTGTGTGCCCGGGATGCAGGGCCAATGTGTGTCCAGGATGCAGGGATCATGTGTGTCCGGGATGCAGGAACAATGTGTGTCCGGGATGCAGGGATGCTGTGTGTCCAGGATGCAGTGCAGGGATGATGTTCCTGTCCGCAGATGCAGAGAGTGAGTCATGGGGCTCAGCATCCCTCCAGGATGCTCTTGCCGTACCTCAGCCGGGTGCCTGGGTCCCGTTGCCGATGGGTCCAGGGGATGGATAGGACTCCACGGCACAAAGCCAAAGG
This sequence comes from Pezoporus occidentalis, assembly GCF_034315485.1. Taxonomy (NCBI): domain Eukaryota; kingdom Metazoa; phylum Chordata; class Aves; order Psittaciformes; family Psittacidae; genus Pezoporus; species Pezoporus occidentalis. The sequence continues at coordinate 27,050 of NW_026916012.1, forward strand.
GTGAAGCCCCCCCTTTCCCCACAGCCCTCATCGGAGCCAGGGGGTTATCACATGCCCTGTAGCATCCACTCCATCATCCCCCCTCGGGCTCTCCGGCCGCCTTGGTAATGGTCGAGACCTGGATCTGACCGTAATGGAGCTGAATTGATTCCATCTGGCTCATTAGGCAGGGCCTGGCAGCTCTTTTGTTACCCACCACGACCCGAGATAAGCAGGAGGAAAGGGGGGCACGGAGGGGAAACTGAGGCAGGGGCGAGAGGGAGCCAAGGGGCTCAGGACCCCGCGGGGCCGGGGCTGGATGGAGGAGCCCCAGCCCGTGTGCTCCATCCCCAGACCCCACAGTGGGGCTGGACCCAGCTCCAATCCCTTTCCTTGTGCAGTGGGGAGCTGCTGCGGACAGGATGCGAGCCCAGAGCCCCCCCCTCCTCCTTGGGGTCCCTCCTGCCCTGCTCCTCTGCTGATTTATGGCCTCTTTCCCCTCTTATCTCATTTGAGGAAGGAACAAGATTAAAACCTTTGAGCTTCTCCAGCCCCTCCGCAGAGCAACGCCCCGGAACGGCCCCGCTGCGAGCGGCTCCCCTTTGGGGGGGTCAGGGAAGGGTTAAGCTCCCTCCAGCCCCACTCCCCGGGGGCTCCAGCGCTCATTGATCCCCCCCCCCGGCTCCCCCCGCCGCCGTTTCTCGGTGTCGGGCTCCGGGGGGAGCTGTAATGGACTCGCAATGAGGTAATTAACGGCTCCGCTCCCGCCCGCCCAGCGACCGGGGGTAACGGAGGGGGGGACGGACCCGTTCTGCCCCATTGGGGTGCTGGGGGTCCATGGCCGCATCCTGCACCAGGGGGTCCCGACCCGCCCCGGTGCTGCCGGCGAGGACCCCGCTGAGGCTGGGTCTGCTCCGAGCATCCCTTGAGGGCATCCCCCCTGTGTGGTTTTGGGGGCATTGAGGATGCAGCGCGAGGCCTGCCCGGCCCCTCACAGCCCCTGCCTGCCCCCTAAGTGCACTTGGGGGTCCCGGTCCAGCATCGCGGCGCTGGGGCGCAGCTGCAGCGTCCCCAAGCACCGTTCCCCCTGCCCTGGGGACACCTTAAAGAGCAGGAGCCTATGGGGGGGTCACTTCCACCCCCCCGGGAAGCGCCCTTTTGGAGTGGCCACAGCGGACCCGCAGCTGCAGGTGGGTTCGATCCTAATGGAGCCCTGGGATGGGTGGGAATGAGCCGCGCTGGGATGTGGGGATCATTCCGAGTGATTAGAGCTATTACTGTAACGAGGAGAAGCGATTAATGGCGCCTTGACAGCACTTGAGGCCGGATAATGCACTGTGCTCACTGGGCTGGCAGGGAGGGGGTCCCAGCGTGGCCGGGGATCCCGGGATTTACATGGGATGTATGGGCAGGAGCCCGGGATATGGGCTAATAGGGGTGACACACAGATCCCGGGATGCAGGGGTGATGGATGGCTGAGGGATCCAGGGTATGAGGGTGATGTGCGGCCAGGGGGAGGCTGGGATGGAGGGATAAAGTGTGGGATGGAGGGGTGATAGGTGCCTGTGATGCCGGGATGCAGGGATAACATGTGCCTCGGGTGTTGGAATGCAGGCACGATGTGTACCTGAGATGCTGGGATGCCAGGATTATGTGTCCAGGATGCTGGGATGATGTGTGCTTGGGGTGCAGGGATGGGGATGCTCAGCTCCCAGTCCCTCAGGGGCGTACAGGAAACCCATGGAGGGGCTTTGCAATGGGCTGGAGGGACAGGAGACAACCAAAATCCACTTTATTTGGTCAAAGCCAAGCCCGTGCTGGAGCCCAAGCCCCAGCGCATCCCTCAGGGGCCCTCTGCCCGCCCCAGAGCACCCACAGAGCACCTTGTCCGTGGCCTCCTGCACCCAGATCCCGGCTCCGAGCCCCGGCTGCAGCCGAGGCAGAGCAGGACCCAACTGAGCTGAAGCCACTGCCTGAGCCCTCCCGAGGGCCAGCACAGCTCCACGGGCTGCGAACCCGGCACCAGTGGGTTTATCCCTTGGGAATCAGCTCCCCCCTCCAGTCCCTTCCCTTGGCCGGGTGGAGCAGGAGCAGAGGGGGAGCAATGGGACAAGGATTGGGGCAGGAAGAGGAACGGGAAGAAGGGAGCCAGGATGTGGGAAACCGCAACGGGCACCCGGGTCCCCTCCGAGCCTGGGCTGTGGGGTGAAGGGGAGGGCTCCAAGGGGAGGGCAGAGGAGCCCCTGCAGCAGCCAAGGGTGGTCCTGGGGGTCCCTCGGGGCTCAGCCCGCTCAGTTGATGGGCTCGTACTCGGAGTAGCGCCGCCTGCGGGCGCAGAGGAGCGCGCAGCCGCCCAGCAGCAGCAGCAGCACTGGGGTGCCCAGCGCCACGGCCATGATGGAGATGACGAGGGGGGAGAAGGTGTCCTGGGGGGGCTGCCCGAAGCCCAGCAGCGCCGACCTGCAGCGGGGAGGGGACAAATCCCACTCTGAGACCCCCCCCAGCCCCGCAGCACCGGGGGCTTGAACGCAGCCAGGGATGGGGCAGCTCCTCCGGGCGCCCCGAGGGGAGCAGAACTCGCCCCTCACCAGCTCAGGAACCGCTTCTCCTCGTAAACCTTCCCCTCCTCTCCGCCGAAGGAGATGTTGACGGCGCTGACGCTGTAGCTGCTGCCGGCCCCGTCCCCGAAGTAGGCCCGGACGAGGCTGGACGCGGGCAGGCTCCAGTTGGCCGCTCGCAGCCCCTGGGAGCGGCAGCGGATCCGGTCCTCGCGCCGGGGCCGCCGGGAGCCGTAGGCGGTCGCCTTCCACTGCAGGAAGCTCCGCGCCGAGCTCTCGTTCTGGGCCTGGGCTGCCAGGGAGAGCACCTGGAGCGGGGCGGGAGCCGCACGGTGAGCACAGGGTGGGCTCCCAGCGCCGGGGGCCCCGGGCCGGGCTCACCTCGAAGACGGTCGGGGTGTACTCGTCATCGATGGAGCGCAGCGCCCGCAGCGCCGGCGCCAGCCCCGGCTCCTCCACCGCCGCCACCTCCAGCGCGAAGCGGGAGCCGTTGCCCCGCGGGGCCACCCCGGCCAGGACAAACTCCACCTTGGAGCTGTTCGCTGTGTGCAGGAGGCTGGGCAGGGCCTCATCGCGGCCGCCGGCCTCGTAGGCTGTGACCTGCGGGGACGTGGAGCTGGGGTCCGGCGCGGGGACGTCCCCGCTCCAGGACACGGTGCTGGGCGCATCCCGGCGCGGCGCGGGCCCGTCCCCGAGGACGTACCCGGAAGGCCACGCTGCCGTTGGAGAAGCTGCCACCGGGATCAGCCGCCGGGACCCCGGAGAACTCGGCCGTCAGCGCTGTGTGGTTCAGGGTGCCATTGATGCTGGCCCAGGAGAACTCGGAGAGGTCGTAGGTGGGGTAGAAAAGCTCCTCCTGGGCTCCAGCCTCGCTGTACTCAAACACCTCAGGGAGAAGGAAAAGGAGAGGGGATGGGATGGGAGCCGTTCCCTGGTGCTGAGGATTCAGGGAATCAGCCACGGAAAAGCCCTTTCAGCTCATCCAGCCCCATGCCAAGGCCACCGCTGCCCCATGGCACTGAGGGGGTGTGAACACCCGCAGGGACGGTGCCTGCAGCCCTGCCCTGGGCAGCCTGTTCCAATGCCTGCGCACCCTCTGGGGCAGGAATTCTTCCTCAGCTCCATCTAAACCTGCCCTGGTGCAGCCTGAGCCCATTTCCTCTTGTCCCATCCCTTGTTCCCTGGGAGCAGAGCCCAGCCCCTCCTGCCGTGCTCCAGCGCACGGGGCTGGGCGCAGGAGCCCCCGGGGGCGCTGCCTTGGCCAGGACTCGCTGCGGAAGCGGCTCCCGCTCTGTTCCCGTCCCCCCCTCGCCGAACCTTGGTGAAGACAACGGCGGCCGCGTGGGTGACGCTGCCGGGGGGCTCGATCCAGACGGCGCCGGCGGGGGCAGGCGAGAGGAGCCGGGTCCAGTCGATGCCCAGGGCGCTGGCGCTGCTCCGGGAGGCCAGCAGGAGCACGGCGGGGCCGCCGATGCTGCTCCACACGTAGTGCAGGGTGTCCGCGGCGCCCACGGCCCGCACGTGGAGCAGGTTCACCGAGGAGCCGTTCCAGCCGGGGTTGTAGTGCAGGGACACCTGCGGGCAGCGGCGGCTCTCACACGGGCCCCGTGCCCGCTGCTCCCCCCGGGCCCGGTCCCGGTCCCGGTCCCGGCCCCGCTCACCCTCCGCCCGCCGCCGCCGCCGCCGGCCACCACCGGGAGCAGCAGCAGCAGCACCACGGCCGCCGCCATGTTGCGAGCGCAGCCGCTCACGTGACCGCGCGGCCACCGCGCCCTTAAAGGGGCCGCCGCTCTTTCCAAACCCCCCCGGGAGGGGTGGGGGGGGGGCCTGGATCCTGTCCCCGCCCCGGGGCCCATGAACCAGCGCAGGGGGGGGACGTTTCTACCCCCCCTTCCCCATTCAATGCACAAAGGCAGTGGAATGTCGTGATTCGGGTTTATTTCTCAGGCAAATCGCGATATCCCAAAGCCTCCCAAGATTTCCCAGGCAAATCGCGATATCCCAGAGCCTCCCGTGATTTCCCAGACAAATCGCGATATCCCAGAGCCTCCCGTGATTTCCCATCAAATCGCGATACCCCAGAGCCTCCCGTGATTTCCCATCAAATCGCGATATCCCAGAGCCTCCCATGATTTCCCATCAAATCGCGATACCCCAGAGCCTCCCATGATTTCCCATCAAATCGCGATATCCCAGAGCCTCCCCTGATTTCCCATCAAATCGCGATACCCCAGAGCCTCCCATGATTTCCCATCAAATCGCGATACCCCAGAGCCTCCCATGATTTCCCATCAAATCGCGATACCCCAGAGCCTCCCATGATTTCCCATCAAATCGCGATATCCCAGAGCCTCCCATGATTTCCCATCAAATCGCGATACCCCAGAGCCTCCCATGATTTCCCATCAAATCGCGATATCCCAGAGCCTCCCATGATTTCCCATCAAATCGCGATATCCCAGAGCCTCCCATGATTTCCCATCAAATCGCGATATCCCAGATCCTCTCATTTCCCAGGCAAATCACGATATCCCAGACCCTCCCATGATTTCCCATCAAATCGCGATACCCCAGAGCCTCCCATGATTTCCCATCAAATCGCGATACCCCAGAGCCTCCCATGATTTCCCATCAAATCGCGATACCCCAGAGCCTCCCATGATTTCCCATCAAATCGCGATATCCCAGAGCCTCTCATTTCCCATCAAATCGCGATACCCCAGAGCCTCCCATGATTTCCCATCAAATCGCGATATCCCAGAGCCTCCCATGATTTCCCATCAAATCGCGATATCCCAGAGCCTCCCATAATTTCCCAGGCAAATCGCGACAACCCAGAGCCTCCCATCATTTCCCATCAAATCGCGATACCCCAGAGCCTCCCATGATTTCCCATCAAATCGCGATATCCCAGAGCCTCCCATGATTTCCCATCAAATCGCGATATCCCAGAGCCTCCCATGATTTCCCATCAAATCGCGATATCCCAGAGCCTCCCATGATTTCCCATCAAATCGCGATACCCCAGAGCCTCCCGTGATTTCCCATCAAATCGCGATATCCCAGAGCTTCCCACGATTTCCATCAAATCGCGATACCCCAGAGCCTCCCATGATTTCCCATCAAATCACGATATCCCAGAGCCTCCCATGATTTCCCATCAAATCGCGATATCCCAGAGCCTCCCATGATTTCCCATCAAATCGCGATACCCCAGAGCCTCCCATGATTTCCCATCAAATCGCGATATCCCAGAGCCTCCCATGATTTCCCATCAAATCGCGATACCCCAGAGCCTCTCATTTCCCATCAAATCGCGATACCCCAGAGCCTCCCATGATTTCCCATCAAATCGCGATACCCCAGAGCCTCCCATCATTTCCCATCAAATCGCGATACCCCAGACCCTCCCATGATTTCCCATCAAATCGCGATACCCCAAAGCCTCCCGTGATTTCCCATCAAATCGCGATACCCCAGAGCCTCCCATGATTTCCCATCAAATCGCGATACCCCAGAGCCTCCCATGATTTCCCATCAAATCGCGATATCCCAGAGCCTCTCATTTCCCATCAAATCGCGATACCCCAGAGCCTCCCATGATTTCCCATCAAATCGCGATACCCCAGAGCCTCCCATGATTTCCCATCAAATCGCGATATCCCAGAGCCTCCCATGATTTCCCATCAAATCGTGATACCCCAGAGCCTCCCATGATTTCCCATCAAATCGCGATACCCCAGAGCCTCCCATGATTTCCCATCAAATCGCGATATCCCAGAGCCTCTCATTTCCCATCAAATCGCAATACCCCAGAGCCTCCCATGATTTCCCATCAAATCGCGATACCCCAGAGCCTCCCATGATTTCCCATCAAATCGCGATACCCCAGAGCCTCCAATGATTTCCCATCAAATCGCGATACCCCAGAGCCTCTCATTTCCCAGGCAAATCGCGATACCCCAGAGCCTCCCATGATTTCCCATCAAATCGCGATATCCCAGAGCCTCCCAGGGCCGCCGGCGCAGGGCTCGGAACGGGCCCAAGGGGGAGCTGCGGCCGCCCCGGCCCCGCGCAGTTCCGCGCTGCCACCAGCAGGCGGCGCCGCTGCGCTTTGCTGCCCGCGGCCGGGCTGAAGCCGCCGGGAGCCCCGGGAGCGGCTCCGCCGGGTGCCGGTGGGGCCGGGAGCCCCGTGCCGGGAGCACTGGACGGGGAGGGAACCCCCAGGGAACGGCATCGAACACACCCGTTATTACGTGTTAACACACAGAGCCCCTGTAAGGAACGCTCCGTAACGGCGCTGCGCTGGGCTATGACGGTAAAGGGAACAGAAATCCCATCGATCGATCCCCACCGAACGTGGTTTTGTTCTCCCTGCATCCGCCCGCATCACGGCCGCCGGGAT